>NC_081421.1:1307899-1526484 GCF_949786415.1 Peromyscus eremicus | reverse complement strand
AATCTTTTTTTTTCCTGGTTAATCTGCAGATTGCTACATTTTAGCCTACCTTAACTACATTACTGTGGTATGACTGTTAACATCTAGTGCATGCCAGCATAGTGATTATTAATATAATACATTAGTTACCCTTCACTTGAAGATGTTAACTTAAGGAATATAATGGAACACAAGAACAAAAGCTCTAACTGGTTTTTGGTAGTCATGTTATAGAAATATAATACACCTTCTTTATAAATAATTACACTATGAATATTGATTTAAAAAAAACTCATGAAACAGGAATACCAAATGAGCCATTAGACAATGTCAGTATTACCTTTGTAAAATGAGTGGGTAAAACTCTGCTCAGGCATTAGCTTGGCAAGGAGTCCATGATTCAAACTTGGATGAGGGATAGATGGTATGACCACAACTGTGGAGAAAATCATGGAGCCATATTTGAGGAAGAAAATGACAGTAATATAGTTCACATCAAAGACTCATGACATTTCTATATTACTGCAACAGGCACACAATAATAAAGAACACATCTCGAAGGGAGGGAAAAGAGGTTTTAAGAGAAACGAAGTAGGCAATACACTCACTGAGTAGAGTACTTTTAGCAACATACATAAAAACATACACACAGGCCAGAAAACTACACCTAAAAGGTTCACTATAATAGTGCTCATTTTATGCATATATGACACATAAAGTATCTTCATACTTTAAAAGGACATCAATCTGAATGGAAACTGATGTTTAATTGGCAGAATAAAATTAAAATAATAGTGTTATAATGGAATAGTACGACCTGCAACGAGAAAAATCCTGCGGCTAAAATGTGATCCATTGTCTCTACAACAGCAGTAAAAAGCAAAGGAGGCTGTTACACTTAACAAGATGCAGTGGTTTGACTACAAATCTCTATTAAAACATTCATTTATGAAGCATACGTGTTGACTTAGTAAAGAATCCCACCTATAAATTAACCAGTAGCATACCTACGGAATGCTACATTTTAGACTAATTGAACTGCACTACTGTGGTATGACTGTTAATATCCAGTGTATGCCAGCATAGTAAATATTAATACAGTACATTAGGTACCTTTAATTTGAAGATGTTAATCCAATAAGTATAATGGAATGCAAGAAAAAAAGCTATGCATGGTTTACAAGAAACACTCATTGAGTTGTCAAGATTACAGTGCAAACAATAGAAAAATAATCTTGATGCAAACACTTAGTAGGAAATACAAATGATTAGTTGCCACAAAACATATTTATAGTTTTCAATATAGTAGGCAAGGCCAATTGTTGGACCATGGCCCAAGAATGGATTTGAGTGAGGAGAATTCTGAGTATTTGTGAGAGCATTCCAAGAAAACAAGAGTCTTGTGACCTCAGTTTCTTCAAAACACAAAATTGTTCTTGGAATGTGTTTTTGTGCTCCTCCCAAGCAGATAGGAGTGAGTTTACTTTAGATTACTCATTATTGCTTGCTGCTGTTATTCAACCAAATGTTTAAACTATCCTTTATATGCCTTGATGGAAAAACATGATTTTGCCATGTGCAGCTTGTCCTTATGATTGTATATAGCTCGAACTCATGAGAACTTTACTCATGTGACCTTTTCTTAACCCTTAGAGTATAAATTGTCTGAAGCTATGAATAAAGTTGGCTATTGCATGAGACTTCAGTCTGCCTCATTCATGGGCAAGCTCCATTCTCCCAGATCCCACTGGCTCTAGAGTGATGATAGCCATTAATGCAAGAGCTTATGCAGTGTAAGTATTGTGCAAAGGAGGCCAATACAACCCAAGGTGGCTCACTGTTGTCCCTGATGTTACTTCTCCATAACTTCTAGTTAAACTACTTTGTATAAACATTTTCCAACTTGTACAAAATTCCTAATGTTTGTTTGCATATTATATAATTGATGTAATATTTAGATGTTGAATTAAGTGTTCACTTAGTAGCAAAAAGAGGAGGGGAGAGAGCAAAGAAGGGAAGGAGAGAATTTTTGAATTAGGCTGTAAAGATTAGTGTTTTACCTTTTTTTTAACGTTGAGTAACTATATGGGGACCTCCTATGCTTATAAAAGTTTCACAAGAAATGTGTGAAAAGCATGAGTCCCTAGCATATTAAAAAAATAGCATAACCAAATGATTTCTATTCATTAATGGGAAATAGTAACCCAAAGCTGCACCGACAAATGTGAATGATAGCAAATATGTACAGATATATCCAGTATATTTGTGCCGATCTACAAATACTATATTAGCATCTCTACCAATTCTGTAAATGTCTGAAGTGTCTATGAGTAAGTACAGTTCAAACATGTATGCAAAAGTGTTAGAGAGTACAAAAGAGATAAATACTAGTGAAATGCCAAATAATGGAAAGCAAACACTAAGTACCTGTACTTGTTGGAGAATTGATTTCTTGTCTGATGTTTCTACCTGGTTGGCTCCCAGTTCTCGCAGTCTCTCTCTGGGGTTCTAATATGTCCCGATACTTAGATACCATCAGAACAGAGATGAAGTAAACAACAGCCAGAGCTAAGAACTGTGCCTGCTTGCTATCATCCTGTGTAAAATGAAAAGGCAGTTTGACACTCAAAATTTTTAGGATATAAATTCACAAAATATAAGAAACTATTCTTCTGTTATTAGACCTTAAACTTTTATTTAAAAGTTGCTGGGGGAGGGGGTTTGGGAATTTATGGTAGAGTGGCAAGCGCAAGGCTCTGGTTTCGGTCCTCAGCTCAAAAAAAAAAAAAATACAAAGTACAAAATAAAAGTTGCTGGGGGGAGGGCTAGGGAGATAGCCCGGTAGTTAAAACCACTTGCTCCTCTCATAGAGGAGCAGAGTTCAGTGCCTACCACCCACTTCAGGTGGTTAATAACGATCTAAAACTCCATCTTCTAATGAACTGGCATGCTCTTCTGGCTTCTTTGGCGCCAGAATAAATAAATAAATAAATAAATAAACAAACAAACAAACAAACAAATAAATAAATAAATAAAATAAACCTTTGGAGCCAGCCCAGATGGTTTAGTGGGCAAAGATATCTTCATTTGATCCTAGGCACCCACATGGTAGAAGAAGACTCTATAACATTGTCCTCTGACCTTTGCCTATGCACTGTGGCAAGCGAGAACGTGTGAAGATGTTGTGCACAATACACACACACACACACACACACACACACACACACACACACACATGCTAAATATAAATTCAAAGAAAATTAAGAGTTGATAACTAAATTATACTAAGTACCATGTTAAAGATACACACAAAACGCCTAAAATGTTTCATCTGAGTTATAGGTTGAAATAATTTTAAAAGTTAATATAGTAAGATTGTGTTCAATGTGCTATAAAATATCATCCTTCTCTTACCATTTTTATCTGTATGACTTCCTTATGAAACATGCAGATGAAAAAAATTAGTGTACTGAGTTTTTAAAAAAATCAGGATTTAAGCATTATTATTGATAAGAAAAGTTAATAGAGAAAAATCACAACTAGAAAATATACTACTACCTGAGCAAGAGGTTATGTGGATTGAAGATGGCAGATATATATAAACAACGGCAATCATAAAATAAGAATTTCATGCAATCCCATTGTAAAACAGAATGTTATGTGGTAACATACACGATGAATAATTAAAGTTCTGACTGCACTACCAGGTAAAAAGATGTAACAATCCAGTTTTTCTGGAAGGGAAAAAGAAATCTCGAATACTATATATATTTGAGGTGCTCATTTCCATATCTAATGATAAAATGGTGTTCTGCCAGAGTATAGTAAAGTAAGAAAAGGTCTGAAAAAATAAGACAATAGTTTGAAGAGGCATTGGGGTCTGGCAGGAAAGAAAACATTGTAGCAGGTTTGTTACCCGAAAATACACTGAACTGCCTATAGCCAAAGGCTGAGATAAGCATCTCTAGGAGAAGTAACATGAAGGATAAGCTAGAAGACTTCTCAATACATCCTTGTTAGGCCATATCTTGTAAACTTTTTTTGGGGGGGTGAGGTTTTCGAGACAGGGTTTCTCTGTGTAGTTTTGGTGCCTGTCCTGGATGCTCTGTAGACCAGGCTGGCCTCAAACTCAGAGAGATCCGCCTGGCTCTGCCTCCCGAGTGCTGGGATTAAAGGTATGTGCCACCCCCGCCCCAACCACATTTTGTAAACTTTTGATCAGCTAAATAAGATTGGTATTTCCAAATCAAAATATAGTAAGCAGCAACTAGTCAGCAGGACAGAAGTAAGAAAAAGAAAAACTCATTCAATTCTAGTTACTTCATTAATGAACAGTCTCTATATTTACTAGGCCATTTAAGCAAAATTCTAATATGATTCAGAATTTATGTACATTTGTCAGAAAGAAAACAAATGACAAATATTTACTGGTGATTTGCTATGCTGAAACAGACTAAGTATAGTAATGAAGAAAATGATAAAAATGTTACAACTCTGAAGTATTGTAATTTATTCTTTCATATGCTATGAGCGACAAAGAGCTTTACAGGGATATAAATTTTCATAAAGTGTTTGAAGTACAGACTATTATTTTCATGAAGATGGACTAGTACAAACAGAAGGGACAAAAATCAAACATTTAAGCAGTTATTACAAAGGAAAATGAAGTACAATTCAACTAACAAAAGACTCCATCCAAGAATGAACTCACATTCAGCCCAAGCTGTAATAGACCCTATTCTCCACAACACTTCTGTTTCTACCACAGGAAATTCTGCTCCACACAACTGGAGAACATTCAATAAATCCATGCAGAATCAATGAATACAAGCTATGCTATAAGCACCACTATGAACTGTAGTGGTAGCTGAGTTAAAACATCTCCTTCTTAACTGGTACGAAAAGAGCTGCCTTTTGCATTTTAAAAGCAGGATTTCAAGCCAATTGCATTGCTTATTTCCAGTTCTGTCTTTGGAAATAAAGTGCCATATACACAGGAGTAAACACCTCAAGAATGACTAAATTTTACATAAATCAACTGATGTTTAGAGGTATTTTATTATTATAAAGGAATAAACTCTGTTTTTCCTGTCTGTGTATTCCTGGGTTGTTGTTTTTCCCCAATTTGAATAAATAATATAACTGTTTAGCCCTGCAACTGCTTAAGATTTTAACGCACATACTGGTATGATGCAAAGCACTCCAGTACTTTTTGAAGGATTAAAATTCACTAAATTTTATATCATTTGAAATACAGGTGATCTAATAAAATCCAGTCTCTAATGAGGACAGCAAAAACAAAATGAATTTGCTCATAATTTCAATCTATTTGAGAAATTTCAAATAAAGGCTTTCTTGAAAATTTTTCAGAAAAATTTTAAAAATATATAAAAGTTTTCAGAAATCTCGAAAAAAATTCTTAGTGTGTGATGTGCATGTAGGAGTCAGAGGACAGCTCTCCTGCAGGTAAGTCTGTTCCCTCCTGCCACCTTGTAGGACCTGGGGACTACACTCAGGCCATCAGGCCTGCGAGCAAGCACCTCCACCAGCTGCTGAGTCATCTAACTGATCTGACTGTTTATAAGCAATGTTTTCATCTTAGCACACAGCAAATTCTTCTCCTTCTACACAGGTAATATATACTTTCTTCACTGCTCCCCACACCCTCAGAAGTCCTTAAAAAGCACAATAATCCCAATCTCTACATCTAAATGTGCATGTACACATATATTGTCTATTATACTAAAACTTTGTGTGCTTGAAAAGCAAAAAGGCCGAGAAACTTTTGAGAAGCACAAAAGCTCCTGCCCTAAAATTCCTGTCAACTATTCAATTATTTGTCCTCTGAAAACACACACACACACACACACACACAAACACACACAGAGGTAATGTACATATGAATATTTCCTAAAACTTAATCTGAGGTCTGATACATTTCGGAAATTAAATAAACTAAATGTGACTGTTGTCTTATAAAAACTTTGAAACTAACAACCAACTAACATACTAACATTTGTAAAAACTAAGGCCCCAGGTTATTCCAAGTGAGAGATGCATTTGTAATCTAGAAATATGGTGAGAAAAAGGTAACACTCTGATTCTACACGTGTGTGCTGTCAATCTCATGCAGACCTGCCTGACGCTTATCACCAAAGTACACTGTTGCGTAACTACAAGCACAGGAGCTGGGTTGTGAGACATTGGTATTGGAAAGTTTTTTCTTTTCCCTAATATAGTAGTGAAGAACTATACTAAAGGTTGTCCAATTTATCCTTATACAGCAAAGATTACATAAAAGAACCTGATTCCTCCATTCTTGCAATACTAAGCATTATCATTTCAGATTTTAGTTCATTTAATACTGAAAATATATCCTTTTAATTTTCATTCTGTTATCCACTGATGATACTTCTAATCATGTTGTTGGTTTATATTACATATTTTGTATTTATTGCTTAAGTCTGTTATGTTTTCCTATTTATCTATTTTGCTGTAATTTTTCATTAATTATAAGAATTAATATTTTTCTATCATATATCTACAGCATGAAACACCATACCACATGGCTTTGACTTATCACAACCACACTGTAAACAACAAAGCACTCCACTTCACTGATTGTTACATATACATTTCAAACATACACTTCTTTAAACATTCCTTCAAGAATTAACTATAATTAAAATAACAGGATCTAATCTGGCTGGTTATAATGCCTATATTAAAAACTGCTATTATTGCTTAATCTGCTGTGAAACACTGTACTTTTACACAATTCATCAAAAGGTCTATTTTATTTTTAATTGCCTTGAGTAAGTAGTCATGGACTAGAGAGTTCCATTAAACCTTCCTTAAGCTATTTCTTTCTTTGAATGTTATTAAGCCTTCTTTCTAATTCAGATTCCTACAGATACTATCCTTTGTGAAAGTAGGGGCCAGTGAGAGGGTTCAATGGGTAAAAGTTTTTACTGCTCAGCCTAGAAATCTGAGTCCAATCCCTGGAACCCTCAGAAAGGAAAAGGGTAAGAATGGGCTCCACAAAGTTGTTCTAGGACCTCCACATGTATTTTGTGGTATTAACAACTCCCTTTACATGCATTATGAGCACATACATACACAATAATAATTAATAATTTTTAAATGAAAGAAAATGTCTTCCCATACCCAAAGGCAACTTTCATTAATACCTGATGAGATAACTTTTTATGTCTAATAAAAGAAATATTAAAAATAACAAAATATTCATTATGTGGAAATGGAGTAAAAAATATAAAAGGCAGGACCAGAGGACCTAAGACAAAGTCAAACTTAGTGTTTCAAGGCTATCTCTTATCTTGGAATATGAAATAAATCTCAAAACTTATCATTTGTGTAAGCAATAGTGTATGTACATGTATGTGTCTGCTTACCTGTGAGTGTGAATGTGGAGACCAGAGATTGAGGCTGAATGCCTTCCATCACGTTATTTTTTGAGACAGTTTCTCACTGAATCTGAGAAACTTCATCTGCATCTTCAACATTGGAGTTACAGATGTGCAGCACCATACCTAGATCTACAAGGGCACTGGGTATCTGAATTCAGGTCCTCATGCTTCTGCATCAGGCACTTTACCCAGTGAGCCATTTCCCAGCCAGCCCTGTATGCATACATATTATTTTTCAAAGTAAACTATCAATAAGCTCTTGGAAAAACTAAGGTTCAACTATTTTACCATTAGAAGTATGAAATATATCCAGACAACAGGACAACTGGTAGTGACAGCAACTCTTTGCAAATTTTACACTGCTTAACACAAATGACCATGCAAGTTGGTTTTACTGTTGTTGTTGTTGTTACTGTTTGATTTTTGTTTGTTTTTTGCAAGGAAGCCAAGCATATAGATTACTTACCACATCTCGAAAGACAACAGCACGAAGGCGATTGATATCAACGTCCTGAAGAAGTCTATCGGGATCCTTTATAGGAGAAAGGTTACCGGGAACATTTTCTAAGGGAGCCTTGAAAACAAAAGAGAATTATTAAGAAATACCATATTCTAGAAAATTATTGAGAAGCATCATTATAGTACTTTTTACATTAGGCTGATCTTCCCACACCATTTCCTGCACCCCCTGAACTAGAAATGAGTGACAACAAAACTGGCATGGGGCTCATTTTCTGTTCTCCTCTGCTTGTCATGCTTTCTCTCCTCCTTGTTCTTATCTGCTATCAACATAGGTGCCTCCCTCTATGAGCTCATAAATGGAGGTGAGGTTGTGTAGGAAAAAAATTATCTTGTCTTTCAGAAGAACTGAGTGCAAGTCTCTGCTATCTGGCTTAATGCTTGTTACTAAAATTCCCAGTTAATAAATGTCTTTAATTCTCTTAATTTATCCATCATGCATATATGTGTATGAGATAAAAAATATTGCTATGTAACATTATGAAATTACAAATGTAGTCACTTCCTGACCATTTTTAAAAGGTAAGCTCTAAAACTTAGTCCTAGTTCACTATAGTTGACAAACACTAACATACAGTGAAAATCTAAAGAGGTTAGCTAACCTTGCAGATACAGCCAAGAAGCACAGAGGCCAGCACCAGGTCATCAAACCCATGTCATTGTATAGATCCTGTTGCATTGTTCTCCCAAATGAAAAAGGACTGCGTGTTACAGAGGAAATGGTGTATTACCTTGGATGCTGCTGTGGCAGTCACACTTTGGGGAGCTTCCTGAGGTTTACTGCTTCCATGGGAAGATTTGTTTCCCCTGTCTCTCTGTCTCTGTCGACATTCTAAACAGTTTCTCACAGCTACACAACAAACTAAGAAACCAGAAAGATATTAACATAAATTGTTGACATGGCTATATAGAAAAATGTTCTAAATTTATTTTTTTTGTATTTCCTTTTCTGCCATAGATTAGTATTTTTAAAATTAGATAAATTTAAATTATGAAATACAATAATTAAGGTACAATACCCATAGAATATATATTAAATAAAATACTCATGTACTCCCAAGTTAAAATAAACAGATCATCATAGCCTTTCAAACTCCCAAAATAACTCTTCCTAATTCTATAATCTTCCATCAGTCACTATTACAAATGTTCTGTATCATTAAAAATTTTAGCAACATAAAATGCCTACGAGAGGAGTTGGGGAGACAGTATAGTGGGTAAGAGCATTTGCTGTACAGACATAGGCACCTGAAGTCAAATTCCTCATATAAAAAGGTCACTCACACTTGTAACCCTAGTAAGATAAGAGGACACCCTAGCTCCAGGTGCAGTGAGAGACTATTTATTTCAAAGGAATAAAGTGGAGAAGGATATTGAACATTATCTTCTGACTTTCACATATGAATGCGTTGGTAGGCATACATACACACATATACAAACATACATATATACACATATGCTATATATATATATATATATATATATACACACAACCATACATACATTCACAAATTAATATCAACCTTTAAAATGTTTAAATAATATCAACCTTTAAAATGTTTAATAATAAGGCTCTGACTTTACCTCACCTTTCTTGGTGACTACAGAGTACACCTTCTCATTTCAGACATCATCCACTCTAAGGGTTGTAATAGCTCAGCACAGCAGAAAGAGGTTACACTCCTTGTCTCTAGCATGTAATCATTATTATAAGAAACACAGATTTTGGGCCACCATTTCTCTAACTTCCTTTCTGTCTTCCTTTGGTAATCAATACTGGCCATTAGACTCATGCCTCTCCTATTCTAGGTAAGGGCTCTGCTATACACTATATCCTCAGTTGACTGCAGGCCAAGGACATAAACAAGGTTCACAAAGCGATCTACATTAAAATCACTTCAATGATAAATACCAGTTTTACTGATTTTTAGATAATTCTAAATATGTTTGACTATATTTGAAGCAATAAATGATTCCATGCAGTCTCCACTGAGAAGATACAAGTTTTTAAAACTGAGCAATCCTGGGGATTACAAGACAGTTACTAAGCTGCAGATTCACCAACCTGAATCAGTGCTTTCTATACCTCAGAGCTGCACAAGTCGTCTTAGTTACACAGTGTGTACCACTGCCTTAGCATACTTACCTAGCCTTAGGCACTGTCTCATTAGCCCTCCAGAAGACATGTTTTTTTCAGCTTCAATCTCACTAAAATTGAGAGAGCTGGCAAACACAAGGACATCAACCATAGCCATGAGGCGGCTGAGGAACGTCACTGCTGTCTCTGCTGACATGCCTTGTGTCACTTCAATGTTTTCCAACTCAGTCTTTAAAAGAGGAGAGTTAACCTTGTTTAAAATTGGGAAATGTGGCACATATTATTATACACTACAGGTGAAAAGAAGTATAGAAAGCGTACATAAGAACATAGAAAATAAATTAATAACACCTATCACAAGACCTTGCCAAATTTCGTTTCCCTACTCACTATTCTTAAATTAAAAAGCCCATTTTAAAACTAGTATTAATTTAAATACCGTATTAGTTGAAGAAAGAACTTCATATAATTTCACAAAGATACTTAGAGACAACCACACATATGTTCTTATTCTTGTTTTGGTATAAAATTGGCCTTTCTCTCCTAAAATCTTCATTTCCATTTACAAATGGATGTTTTCCTTTCTTACAGATATAATGAATAAAGGGAATGATACACAGAAATTTTCCTTGCTATCAAATGAGATGACTGTCAAACTAGAATACATACTATTGACTTATCTATTTAGAATCATAAACTGAAACACTAAGGATTTCATGTGTCCAATAAGACTAAGGTCGAAATGACCAAAAGGATCGCTCCTTTAGATATCTAACTGATAAGCTCTGAAACTCTCATTGTAGAGGGAGGAAGGAGCATTGTTAAGCTGAAAGTTAGATTTCACTAAAATATTCTCTTTGATAAAATGTTATTTCCTGCTTTCAGAAGGAATATTAAAATCTATTTTGTTTCTTAGAATGTGTAACTCCATAAGTTATGAGTAGTGGCAACATTTCTTCATTTTTCATTCTATACTAATAACACTATAATGATTTTGATTTTCTCATAACTAGAATTAATTTTCTTAGTGCCAGAAGGAGCAAATAAAAGATACGCTTTGTAAATAAAAATTCTGTCAAAGTTTCTGAAAATGGGCCAACTACCCATACTGACTTATCTTTAACCAAATGGTAAAGTCAAGCACGTGGTAGACACATGGAATAGCTTCCTGTTCCTACTGACTTTTACACTGTCTCTGGAAATGCTTCTGTTTACCTACTTGGAATAGCTTCCTGTTCCTACTGACTTTTACACTGTCTCTGGAAATGCTTCTGTTTACCTACTTGTGCTTTACTGCTGACACAGCATCAAATTAAACAGCTGTGAGCAGAGCTTAAGAGAAGAAAAGAATTCATTGTAAATCTATTTTCAGTTATTCTAGGATGAAACACTAGCCATTGCTTTACATCAGTCAAGAGCTCTTAATAACTTTTCAATAAATTAGAATTCAGTATATCTGCAGACATGCTCTTAAATTCTTCGTTATTTTAAATTGTTGAAATGTTGAGAGCTCTACCTCACTGTATTACTGCTTTATTTTCTAGTTGGAATCTAAAAACCTAACCAGTGAAATATGCTCTAATTTTGAAGTAGTGAATCAGAAAAAAATATTAAGTACATAATTATTAAATTGTCTGTATAAATATGCTCTAATTTTGAAGTAGTGAATCAGAAACAAATATTAAATACATAAATATTAAATTGTCCATATAATTTGACAAACTTATTCTACCAAAATATCAAAATTGAAAGTAAAAGGTATTCTTAACATGAATAATAATCTAGAAAATGATTCTTGTTCCATTCTGTTAATATAATTTACAAACATATTATATAAGCATCCTATGATAAAACTCATTTAATACAATTCTCACTAAATCTTAATATATATCTCATCTAATTTGCTATAATTGGAATTTAAATCTGATTGCACATAGGACTTTATTTACATTATTTTCATTTATTATGATATTTATTGTAGTGAATAATAAAACAAATACATCAGTGTATTGGGAAAATAATCCTTTTAATGAATTTTTAATACACAAAGATATGTCTGATTAAAAGATGATATGAAAACTCAAAATATAACCAAGTAAAATTTTCATAATTAAAAATAAAATTAAAAAATAAAAAACCTAAAAATTACTGCAAAAGTAATACTAACCTTAGAACCCTGGACATGCATTAGACAAAACAGACAACAGACCAAAAAAGTACAAGAAAAAGGAAATTATTAAAATTAAATGAAAATACATGTAAAATTGAAACACAAAATAACATTTTAAAATTATATTATTTTATTAAAAACAAAATTCTCAGAATAGATATTTATTTTATAAAGTACATAATTATGATTGAGATTTAATATGAAACATTTAAATTTAAACTTATTTTTGTTTGAATAACTGCCCCCAAATATATTCATGTGAGTACAGCAAATATAAGAGAAAGAATGCAAATTCTATTTTATATAACAAGTATCTTTTCCTAGCAGATGATTAATGAGACATTTTAAAGAACAAACACAGGACGCCTCTTTTCAAACCCTAACTCAGTATGGACTTGAGCAGAAATGACTCAGGGAAATCAGCGTATTTCTTACACCAACTATGTAGACTTTTTCCATGAGGAAATCATATTATAATTAATTTTCTCAAATATTCAGAACCCTTCCTATACAAAACTAAAACATTTATGCCATCACAACTTAAAATTCACTTTTTATAAGAAAATAACTCATTGATACACTATTAGGCCTATGATATGAGCTTAGGTGGCTGCATATCATCTAAAAGTTTCAGGGCCTTGTTAAGAATCAGGTCTATATAATAAAAACATTATAGACCTTCCCCCCACCAAAACTACAAAATCCCAATTCTTTGAGTTTTTACAACAAATAATGTGAGTATACATTTGAAAACATGCCATTTTCATGGGCATATTCACTGGGAAAATATATAGAAGAACTGTGAGACTGCCACTAGGATAACTACTATGAGATAAACTACATCAAACCCAAAAGTCTCACATTTTCCACCCCTACATCCTGTTATTAAATGACTGTAACTAAGACTGTCATTATGCCTGACATGGAAGAAAAGCTTGTTTTCCTTCTGTATGATAATGCATTATTTGAAGAACCAGAAATGTCATTTCTATTATTTTCCTGGAACAGAAAAAAATTAAACCACATTTGACACTGTGTTCTGATGGTTGACTAATATGGTCAACTTAAAATTTTGAGTGATTGTTGGGCAGTAGTGTTGGTCACCAGGCAGTGGTGACTCACGCCTTTAATCCCTGCACTCTGAAAGTAGCAGGTGGATCTCTGAGTTTGAGGCCAGCCTGGTCTACAGAGCTAGTTCCAGGACAGCCAGGGCTACACAAAAAAAACTATGTCTCAAAAAGCCAAAATGAAAAAAAAAAATCTTGAATGATCACAACACGATGTGAAGGAATGTATGACTGACAATGTTCTTTGCTTTTCCATGTTTCCCTCCAATTCTCTGCCTTCATTCATAACTAACTTGAACATTGTGATAGGAAATAAAGGAAGTAATTCAACTGACTAGTCCTGGAAAACTTAATTCAAAAACTCAACAAAATAGTATTCCTTCCACAAAGCAAACACTGATCAAATTGCATAGCAAATGGTCCAGTTTTATTTGTTTGTTTATTTATTTGTAGATAGAGTCTCACTGTGTAGCCCTGGTAGTGTGGAACTCACTATGTAGACCAGGGTGGCCTCGAACTCACAAAGAAATGTAATGACATCTGCTTTTGCTTCTGCAGTCTGGGAATGAAGGCATGCACCATCATGCTGGGCCAAGTGTCTTAATTTATCCTGAATATTAAGGTTAAAACTACTGGTTTATTTTTATTTAAAACATTTTTGTGACTTATTTACCATAACACACAGTTTTAAATAACACAAGTATCTAAAATCTCAATAAATACTGCTTTTTTAGATTGCTTACTATAATATAAGCCACGTGCATCTCTAGTCTTAAAGTCTACATTAAGTCATCTCTTTACAGGTAAGATTAATTAAAGAGTTCAAAACTTTTTTTCAGAACAATGACACTATAAGAATAATTCAGAAATGTTTTTCCTACTACACACAGACTGCTGTGGTTATTTATAGTTTCAAGGAATAAACAGACCACTTCAAATGGGCAATCCCCTAGAAATGGCAAATAAAAAAACTATTTCTGGTTGAATATCTTGCTATCAAAACAGATTATCAATAATAACTATATTATCTCAAACATTCTAAATTCTAGAGTTTTATAAATGAAAAGCTTTTATAATAAACTGGGATTATTATTCCATCAAACAAATATGTAAAGAGAGAGTTATTGAAGGAATTCAAGAAAGCTCGAAAAGGCTTCTCCACCTAGTATATGTCACATTTATTACCAAATTCGATTTTCAAACACTTTCTTTGGGATAAATATAATTATTACCCTTTAGCCAATTAAACCAAGGTTGAGGCCATGCCCAGCAAATGATACAGCCCACATGGAAGCAAAGATTGATCTCATACTGAGGTTAATACCATTTCCATTTAATCCAAACTTCACAAAAATTCATGTCTGAGTCTCAATGAAAAATAAGTCTGTTTCTGAGCAGCAGACCATCAACAGAGAACAGCACTTACCTGGAGGAATAACAAAGGCTACTTCTGGGTTAAGTTTTAAGTTGTTACTCTTAAAATAGAGGACTACAAAAAAGATTTCACATTCTACTTCTGCTTATCATTTTAAAGTTTAATATAGTTGTACATTAAAAATGTCTACTGACAAAAATAGTAAAAAAAAAAAGTATGTATCTTCTAAGAGATAACTACATTTGCTAAAAAATAGTTTATTATACTTACTAGCCACTGAGTCAAATTCAAGTTCTTATTTTATAAAGAATAAATTCTATAATAATAAGGTTTTTATATACATCCCTGTGTTATTCTTGTTTTATGAACAGCATATGCAATGTCAGTGTCTCATACCATACAGATCTTAGGAGAAACTACTCCACTCCCGCTCAGCTCAGTTCAGCAGACGGCCGTAAGACCTAAAGTATTTACTATCTAGCTCCACACAGAAAGTCTGCCAGCTCCTACTGTCAAAGCTATCATTACTCCCAGGTATTAAAAATACAAAGCTTCACAGATATGAAAATCTGAAAAAGATATATGCATTATTAAAATCCCCAGGACACTAAGACAACAGCGTCGAGTGTTTCTGCTTCATGCACAGAAGCTGATACTCGGACGCTCCTATATGACAGCGTCCTTTTGGTAAATCAGAGCAACCCTAGTGTCTCCTCCCTCTCACCTGTTCCAGAACTCTTGAGGTTTTGTACTTGGTAGTTTTGAGCTGAAAAGCTCATATTTTCAGTGTGGGTTTCATTCTTTATTGAGGCTTCTCCCTCCTTTTCCCACTCTATAGCAAGAACACTAAACAATCCAGTAACACTAAAAGAAAATAATATCCTTCACATTTCCACATTATATAGAAAGCATGAGAACAAAAATAGATGTTTCTTTTTAAAGAGTTATATAACAGTTATATATATATAACATATATATATAAAACTTTCTTTAAAAAGAAACATATATATTTATATTATATATTTGTTTTAATAATGAATAACAATAAACATGTTTATTATATTATATAAAATATATTTGTGTTATATAAATATATAAAATCAAGTGTGTTGCATAACCAAGTATAGGTACAATCAGTTAATGGACCAATTAACAGAAAATAAAGACAAAAAAATTTCGGCAATAAAATTAACTTCCAAATCTGCTAAGAACAGTCTAAATAATAGGCAAACTATTATTTTAAAGCCCCAAATTACAGTGGTCAAAACTGTATATGCAAGTGTTCTTGTTAATCAAACTTTAAAATGCCAGTATCTTAGCTTTGTTTTTGTTAATTTAAAAATAAGCTATATTGAGTGTTAAAGTAGTATACATAACAGGTTTATAAGTTACTGAATTTATTTAATACTTTATTAATAGGAATATTTGACACTAAAATTTTGAAGATATTTAGTAATGTGGATATTTCAAACCTCTGCAAATTTTGATAATTTTTTTACTACATTATTTTATAGAATGATCATTTTCGTTCTGCACAAAAGTGTAAAAACATTCAATATTTATATTAAAGTAAATACAGTCTCTTAAAATTTCCTGAAAACAAATGACATTTCATGATTCCATACAGAAAGCATTGTATTTAGTCTTTGATTTATAGAAAAAGCAGCACCCTCCCCATCTTAATATAAGAACGCAGTTTACCATATATATATGCCTGGAGGAAGTGTGTGAGGTTACAGCCTGTTGCAGCTAATATTTTAACTTCGGTGCTATTCCAGTGAACAGAGTGAGAAGAAGAGTCATGCAGGAATATCATGTTACTGATGAAATAAAGTCTGGATCAATATGGAAAAATTCCTCACTAAGCAGTAGATGTGTTAATAAATCACACGGTTGTCTGTGTTTCTGGGGCTTACAAAAGAGTTTCTTATGAGAAGCAGCAAGATGGGCTGCAAGCTATGGAATTCTATATTCTTTCCCATCTAATCAAGTTACACTTAAGAGTTACTCTGACATAAGTCAAAAATATTTTTTTAAATATTTTTTAAATTGTGGACTCTGGGAATCAAACCAAATAATGACAAATGCTAGGCAGGAGTACTGCCACTCAGCTACAGACACACCAGCCTAGAACTAAATATATCTATAAGATGAAAATTACATATAACTTAACACTGGTCTGCTGCATTTTTAAAAGACATACATGATCAATATTAAATGCTTTCCAAATTGATTATATTAGTATTTTTCATGTTTTATAAAGAAAGAGAAATAGATATTTTCTAATATCAAACTGGTAATTAAGGTTATATTACATTACAAATGGACTTTAACAGCTTACTATATAAGATTTAAAGAGATACACAGCATATAAAAGTTAAAAAATATTTATAATTGTAGTTCTTAAAAGATTTTACCAGAAATAACTGAGAAATACTCTAATAAATATACACAATACGACCCAAATACTGGTAAATAAAAGAGACTGAAATATAAATCTAATAAATGGCATAGGAGTTCCTGTAGGAGACACTGTTAAAAATCCGCTTGTTTCCTGTATTTCAAATGAGGGAATCCTCAGCTTATGTCATTACAAAATATAACCACTAGGTGGAGGTAAAGAACTTACAGTTGGTGATGTAGCAGCGGAGAGCAAAGGTAAAATCCCTCCACAGGCAATGATGATGTTGTCTACCATTTGGGAAATGAGGTGAATTGTGTTATGTACAAAAATAATGTTTTCATTGCTGTTGACAAAATCCATTACAGACTTTGTAGAATGGCTGAAACAGAAAAAACACATTTATTTCCTTCATGTAAATGTAAGGGGTTTAGATACTTTATTCAGAATAAAAATTTTAAAATGAAAACAATTACAAAATAGAGAAGTGCTAGACAAATTTAAAATGGAATTATTAGAACAAAAACAACTCATAATTCAGGCATTTTATCAAAAAATTATTCCTGCAAGGTTGTTGTGTCCATATTTAGAAAATACACTATTCTTATTGTTCTTTCTTGGTTTGTTTAAGAATGGACATCAGTACTCCAAAGACTAAACTCACCACGAAAGTAGCCTGGGAAAATAATCCTCCATTTCACATTCCTGATTATTAACTAGCTTCTGAGACATCTGAGTGGCCCCATGAATTAACTAGAACTAGTTTGGTTGCATCTGCTTGTTCTATGTTAGGAAGCAAACCAGCTGAGAGCCTGCAGAGAGAAAGTTCCAGCTGTGGTTCTGAGCACATCTTTCACAACCATGAGGAAGTGTGTGATGTGAAGCATCACTGAGGGAACTGGCAGAAGTTCAAGAATTATTGTGAATGAAAAGGGAGGTCACAGAATAAGTTAGCAGCAGGATTTCCCGTAGAAAACATGCAATGAAGGCGCCAAAGAAATATACTGTTTTAGTGTGATTAGATGTTCTCCTCTAGCCTAAACGTAGTCTTTAAATTTGTATACACTTATGTTTGAAACTTTTGTGAGCATCCATAAAGAAAGCAAAGACACACAGTTTGTTGTCGGAGGAAACGGGGCAGATCCCTTTTTTCCCTCGCACATCGACTTTAATCTGCAGTCACGCCTTTCATTTTCAGTCATGCTATTTCTTTTCCTTAGTCATCTGGAGGCACACAGCACGCACCAACATTAGCACGAGTCTACGCCTCGCTTGTGAAAAGAGATCAAACTTAAAGACTCCCTTGGCAGATACACTGTCAACTTCCACAACAGTCATATCAGCTTCCCACAGATGAGGTGGCCTCACCAGTTACTGGATTGTTAATCAGAATTGATCCACACAGCCTAGTCATTAGAATCCTATTTCTTTTTGGGGGGTGTTTTCCAAATGAATGTACAACCCTGATAGACCGTATGGAAGAAATTTCTTAAGGGGCTTCATTCAGTAGAAAAAATGTTGATGAAAAGAAAAGGAAAAAAATAGAAAAAGAAGAAGATGGAGAGAGAAGGGAAGGAGAGTCTGCCTTTTAACACAGACAACCTCAAGTGGCTGCCCTTATCCTACAGGAAAACCAAGAGAAGTAGGGAAGTCAACTTCAGCTTGAGACGTGACCAAGTAGACCAAATCTCTGAAAATGAGGTATTTTTCCTGCTGACAGCCATTAACTTCCAAAATTTACACACTTGCACATGTGAAATACATCTCCTGATTGAGAAATGTGAATCTGCTATTAGAAAACTGTACTGAAATTTAAAAAAGCAAACACTGAATTCAGATAGATTTAAACCAACATCCACTAACTGCTTATACATGTTGGTTCTAATGACATACATTTTAAAGGCTACTTTAAGATTTTATTTTAGTACTAAGTGTTATTTATTGTTGTTACTAAACAATAATATAGCTCATAGTATTGAGTTTAACAAGAAAAGATGCAATTACAGAAGTATAAACAAAAGCTGGTCTTTAATTCTTGAATTGTGTAGAATGAGCAATGCTAGATTTTAAAATTCTGCTTTAACTGTCTTAAGCTAAATTGTTACCTACCTAGAGATGTGTGCTCCAAACATCATAAAAAGTATACTTTATATAAATATTTGTCAATCAAAAACTTAAATATTTAATTTTTAAAACAAATTTGTGAATTTTTTTGGATGACAGAAATCATTTAATAAAAATATTCATTTTCCCAGGCTGGGAAGCTGGCTCAATGATTAAGAGCACTTGTTCTTGCGGAGGATCCAAGTTCAATTCTCAGCACCCACATGCTGACTTACAACCATCTGTAACTCCAGTTCCAGAATATCCAACACGCTCCTTAGACCTTAGCAGGTACCAGGCCATGCACATTGTAGGCAGACACAGATACAAAGCAAAACAAACACACATGCAAAATAAAAATAAAAAAATTCAATTTCTCAACTGAAGGTGATCAAAATATAGAAAAGAAATAGTTGTACCTTCTCCACACATGCACATCTGTCTCTAATGCAAACAACAGGTCAGTGAGAAGCCGCTGGTGCATTGGAGACCACTTAAACTCCGGAATCCGGAACATCGTAGTCCGGGGGCCAGGGCTGAACTGACGCCGCTGTTCCTCAGTCATTGGCATTCCTCGAAATCCTAAATCAACTCGGAGATCTCGGTCTTGTTGGGTAACAGACCGGCCCTGAACAGCCTAAACAAAGAGAAGGTAAACTTTTGTGGAGCACAAAGGAGATGTGAGATTCAAAAACCAGTGTGCATAACGAAGTGAATAGGAGTCTTACATGTGACTTTAGTAGGTGAGTGCATTTCAAACACCTAAACAGAAATCCTTTAGATTCATCTAAAGTCTGCTATTGGGGCTTCTGCTTTGATACTGCAGAATCTAAGCAAGGTCATCAAAAGACAGCACTAAAGTTCTCACTCAAAACCAGATCCTTTTTCCCTAATCACAGATCTTCACACTAGTATAAGATGACCTTTGTGGAACTTAGTATGCATGAATGGGGGCAATGGATACACACCATCAATTAATTATAACTAAAAACAAGCAGTGATGAAATATCACTGGAGGGACTGAAATTAACTTCAAAGTGCATTTCATTAACAATACTTTAATAAAAAATAAATACACTGTATGATGTAATAAAAGAAGCCAGAAAAATGCCAGTGCATTCTCAATGAAAAATAGGCAAGCCTAGTGATTATTATGCCTAGTAAGCAATGATCTGTTTTTTTTTTTTTATTTGAAATCTTACCTTGTTCAATATCCTCTCTCCCTGCCAACTATCACTGTAGTACAACTGCCACCAAAATGGAAATTGGCAATTAAACAAAAAATAAACACACCTTTCCCACATATAGAATACACACTCCAGTATTCTTACTAGAATACAAAGACAATAGTAAGACATGGTTTATTCTTTCCAACATAGGTGGAATGGAAACATAAACTTACCTTCAATGAAATGAAGAGGCAGGAGGAAAGTCCATAGGGTTAACGGAATTCAAATCCTTAAATGTCATTATAACCTCATCAATTTCTAACCATAAATATTGATTTAGTCCAAAAACTAAGTAGTCACAAGTTTCTCTCACAAGACATAGTGTTTTTTTTTTTTGTTGTTGCTGTTGTTGTTTTGTTTTAGCTGTACTACAGACTGTCCAAAACCACAGCACTAACCACCAGGCCTAAGCAGCTTCCTTTTTAAAAGTAACAAATTCTATTCCTGTGTTTGTAAAGAAAGTTCTCATTGCTCCTAACTCCACATATTCTCAGCTATGTTACCTACCTCACAAGGGTGTTGTTGAGGACTGAATCTGAAAACATCTACAGTGTCTGGAGCACAGTAGGCATCGACAGATAACAGTCCTTTCCCTATTGTTCATGCATCTGTTCAAGCTGGCTGCAAGTCCTCTTTTCTATAATACCCAGAACAGGGCTGGCCTGGAGTACAAGGTTAGAATGACAAGCTCAAGTACAAAGGTATAAATGTAGACACAAACGGTAAGAAAGGGCAGAAGACCTTAGCAGTCATATTTTAATCTACTACAGTGTCTTATATGACAGAAGAATCGGAGACCCAAAGAGGCTGAGCAAAATCAAGAGAAATGCGGCAGAATTGGTAATGTAAGTCAGATTACTTGAATTTCATATGTATATGCCATAGCATGCAGTTCTGTAAGTTATAAATTACATGAATTTAAGTGTAGTGTCATTCTAGGAAACCACTTTGCACCTAACAACTCAATGCCTATCTGATTCTTTTGTTTACTTTTAAAAATCACATGGGATGGCTTACTTGTGTTGTAGTAGTAGTCTGGATTTTTCGGATTTCCTTTCCTGATTCTTTGCCATCATCAGATCGCTCAGTGTCTGAAATTATACTTCCAGCATCAATATTTGGTACAATTTTGCTATTGGAAGACTCTGTTTCCAGAGTTGTAGCAGTCATTTCAGCATAGTCTAATCCCTTAACTGATGATGCTAAGTCTCTTTCAGAGACACTGCTCACTCCATCTGAAGTCGTATGGATTCTGAAGTCTTTCTCTTCTATTATGCTTGATGTGCAAGTTAAATCTACACTTGCAGTCATGTGAGCAAGCAATCCAAGATCATCACTGACACCAAGATGTACTTGGGTGTCTTGAATATTCGGGATGATGTGATTGCTAGAAAGTTCTGGAAGCAGTTTTTCTTCCTGTTTCGGTATTTTATCAAAGAGGAAGGATGTGCTAGTATTAGGAAGCTCCTCTTTCTCATCCGCTAGTGTGATCAATGGACCATTGTCCTTCTCTTCATTTTTTTTAATGATACCCACACTTCCATGCACATTGTTCTGGAGTTTCTCAACAGCAGCACTGTATACATTATCCAACAAGGACTCCACTTCCACGAGGGCACCATTCTCTCCGCCCACCAACGTCTCCGGTGATAAATCCATATCATCAAGTTTTACTTCTGTTGCTTCCACTTTCTCTGCTTTTATATCAACTAGCAGATCATGCACTTCCACGTGCACTCCACTGCCAGGTCTATCTGAACTTCCAAGAATATCATCTGACACTTTGGTTGACATGAGCAAATCTCTCGTATCTGTGCTAACTGGGTAGTCTGTCTCACTCTCAGGGCTCTGGCTTTGGGAAAGGTCTTCTATCTCCCGGATTTCCATTCCTCCTTTTGCTCCGGTTGTCTGTGATGAAAGACCAGAGATAGTGCTCACATTTCCTTTCTTTCCCTTCTTAATGTTCTCCTCCTCTTGTCGTTGGTATTCCTCATACATTTTGGCCAGATATTCTTTGTGTGCTTCGTAAGTAACCTAGGAAATAAGTAAAGAGAAAACTGAGGTGTCTTGTATATTCCAAGAGAAAGATGGAATTAAGAGAAATAAAATTCAGTAATAATAGCAAAATAGTACAAGTACTTTAAGACTTAGTTTCATTAAATAAATGGTTTTATTATGTAATTGGGAACAATGATGAAATACAGCAATACATTATTTCCTGACTTGTCTCTAATCACATAGGTAGCTGCAATATTAAGGTTCCTTTGTGCAGGTTAAGTATTCCAATATTAACCAACATCATATGATACCTAACTTGTGAACACTGTTTAGGCTTAATGACTTGGCAGATGATAATATCCAATATCATAACTACTATCACTATGCCAGCTTTCACATGGCTACTGTAATATTTTCACCCATCACAACCACTACTGAAAGTACCTCACATGGACCTGTAAACAGACATTTATAAGGCACTACATCATTTTTATATGTAGACAGGTGATTAAATTAGAAACATCAGTATATGTTCTGTGCATGGACTTGCAATGTCTTTTTCTTTGTTACATTAAAACTTATTAAAGCAATAACAAATGCAAGGTGTGCATATGCAAAATGTAGGACTACAACAGGTAATATAAATTTTTCCAAATTTTTCTAATGTTAAAAAATCTTTTCTTATAGGCACACAAATTTAATTTATATTGATCTGTGGACTAACAGGGTTCTTGGTTGACCTTTCTTAAAGATATGAAACCTATTTCCTACAAAAGAAACTTCCCAATCATGGGGGCTGGCAACTTGTTACTCAAAGGCCACATCAGTTTGTCATCTATTTTGATAAGTAAAATTTTCTTGTAATACCACCATGTTAACTGATGTACTTGTTCTCTGTGTCTGCTTTCACACTAAAACAGATGAGTTGAGCAGCTTATCAGAGGCAGATCAGAAAGCCTAAAACATGTATTATCTGGTCTCTAAAATAATTTTTCTAATTCCTGTTAAAAATAACTATATGAGCTTTCTAAACCACAAACCTTAATTTCAACATAACTCGATTAGCAGCCTAATTTTGGATGTCCATGTTTCTTCTGTGATGCTACTGGTTGAGGAAATCACAACTTTGAAATACTAGAATATAATGTGTGCATAAATTTACTACTCTCCTTACCAAAGACAAATGATACTTAAAATTTAATAAGGATAGAATCTTAGAATTAAAAAATATTAAAAGATACTATATAGTGGTTTGAACAAGAATGGTCCCCATATGCCCATATATTTGAATGCTTAGTCACCAGGGAATGGCATTATTTGAGAAGGAGAAGAAGGATCAGGAGGTGTAGCCTTGATGAAGTAGGTGTGCCCTTGTTGAAGGAAGTATGTCACTGGGGGTGGGCTTTGAGGTTTCAAAAGCCCCCATTAGGCCTAGTACCTACTGTCTGTGGATCAGAATGTAGCTCTCAGCTACTTCTCCAGCACCATGCCTGCCTGTCTGCTACCATGCTTCCTGCAATGATGATAATGGACTTACCTCTGAAACTGTAAGCAAGCCCCAAAATAAATGTTTTCTTTTATAAGGATTACCTAGGTCATGGTGTCTCTCTTCACAGCAATAGAACACTGACTACAAAACTACAATTAAAAATATTAAAAGTGCATGCCTTTAATCCCAACACCAGGGAGGCAGAAGCATTGAGACCTTTGTGAATCTGAGCTCAGTTTGGTCTATATAGCAAGTTCCCAGGCCAGCCAAAATTACATAGTAAGACTGTCTCAAAATATATATATCATATATATATCATATATATATGAAATATATATTATGAAAAAACTATATATATATATGTGTGTGTATACACACACACACACACACACACACACACACACACACAGAAGGTAGGTACATTCACAAGGCATTGACACTGACATGTCTTCCTCAATCACTTTCGGCACCTCATTTTTTGAGACAGTATTTCTTACTGAACTGGGATGCATGGTTTTGGCTAAAGTGATTGGTTGGCCCAAGAACCCTTGGGATTTACCCATCGTGTTCTCCAGCACTGGAGTGGAAGTGTGTGCAGCCATGCCTAGCCTATTATGTGGATGAAAGGGACCCAAATTCAGGTCCTGAGGCTTGTATAGAAAGTACTTTATCCACTCAGCTAAGTCCCACCTATTATTTATTTGTTTATTATTTACAAGTATTTATTATTCACTTGAGAATGAAATCTGATTACTTCAAAAGCATCTATAGAAGTACATTTCAGCTACTATTTCATGAAATATGCTTGTAAGAATTGAGTATGGCTTGGTTTAAAAAAAAAAAAAACACTGGTTCAGCCCAAAGTTCTCACATCTGTGACAAACATATACAGTAAAATTCCAAATTAAGGGGACACTGAGATGGCTCATCAGGGAAAAGTGCTTGCCACTAAGCCTGAAGACCCGAATTCAATCCCTGAACCCAGAAAGGAGAAGGAGAGAACCAGCTCCCACCATCCTGACTTCGAGTGTGCGCCCACACATGCACTTTATCTTTTAAGTGTTATTAAAATTAAATTTCTAAATTACAAACTTTATGTTTGAATTAAATGATCTTGAAACCACCTTCAAGCTCTAGAGTCTCACCAAGGGGCAGAAAAAGCACAAAGTCAAACCAAGGATAAAGGAATGGGCCATAACTGAGAATGTCCACCAGGTGGCACCAGATGAGAGTTTATAGCCATTGCTGAAACTTCAATGACAGAACAAGCTGGGTCCCTGTTACCTTGGAATGGGCTATCGAGAGTGTGTCCACCCAGACTCTCCAGCCTCCCCATTCATATTTTATTGCATGATACAAAAGAATCCGGAAGATGTTGTAGACCATCTCAGTAATCTTCTGTTCCTCAGAACTTTTTGGATTGATATAGCCAAGAGAAAACATCCAATCCTGCCACACTGAACATTGCAGTAAGCATCTAAGTAGGAAAAAGAGCTCATTAAAAATATCAAAATTACAATTTACTACTGTGAAATGTAGATAAAATAATAAAAATATAATCTGAGTACAAAATTATTCTATGTATTCTGTAACTTCCATCAATTTCTTTTTTTCTTAGAAAATTTGAATTATTAATCAAAATCACTTCCTAACTCTTGGTCAGAGTTCTCACCACCTTTAGCAATCACAATGCACTCAATTTGCTCTATAGGCACCCCAATCCAACTTTACTAGCCTGGGCACCACAATGCTTCACATACAATACATAAAACTTCCTAGAAGCTTAAGAAATGACCACAAACAAGTTCACGGACTCAGACTGCACACCGTGTCTGAGCTTTAAATGCAGACCAACTGGTGACATGACAAGAAAATACAGTGAACACGGGCAAACCAAAACAGTGAGTATGAAATGCACTGGTGGTGAGAAAAATGTATCAGGGACAGTTGACTACATTCTAAGTACAATTCTGTATATTTGTATATTCATACATATATTTAATTAAATATACTGGGACAACCAAATAAAAGCATATAAAATTGGGAAAAGCATGCTTTTTCAAATGATTAAGAGTATTTAACAAAATATTTGAATTTTTTATTTTAAAATGATTGAAAATCAAGCACAGAAAACATATTAAGCTAGAATAAAATCCAGACTGTTTGTTTACCTTCTGTTTTCACGGCTGTTACTGAAAAGCTTAATCATGTCAGATAAAAACAACCGACGAACTTCCATCAATTCTGCACTTGGTGTCGAGTTTTTTAACAAAGTTGCCACCACCTTAAGAATCACTATAAACAACCAAAATCTGAATTAAAATGTAAAAGGGTAAGTAAGACATATCACATTCTCTAATTTTCAACTAAATGCTTAGCTCTGGCAATGGAGTTGTAACTGTTAAAAAATGCGGACACGGGAAGGACCGCAAGCTCTGATTTAGTCCCACACATAACCACATAACCACCATGGAATAGTAAAGAGTGGCATCTGCTCACTTGGGTTCTGAATTTTCACTGTAGAGTCTGGCTCCGGGTGTGGTTTATGCACAACTTGAGTACACACTTGCTCTGTTAAGATCTGAAAGATGAAAAATTTGAACTTCATTTAGAGAAAAAAAAATTAAAACTGCCAAATATAGCTATATAAGAAAAGAATCTCTAAAAGATTTAGAATAACTTCAAGTCAAAAGAATATCTCTCCCAAAGGAGCTTTCTAATAAATGACATATATCCCTAAACTGTAAAATCTATATACCTCAAATTTTACTTACTTTGGATAAAAGACAAAAGCCACTGTATCTATAGAAGGAAATAATAATTAGCCAATATAAATTTGTTCTGTTTGAAATACGCTTTCAGTATACACTTTTAATACAGCCCTTTTTTGAATTATAAACACTGATGTTTTGTGTCACGTTAATAAAAAAAAATCAGCGAATGTTAACAAAATTATGCCTCATACAGAAATCTACACTTTATATTTCTATTTTTGACTAAAATGGAGGTTCAAAACCCTCAAGAATAATTCTGCACATCTTGGTTATGTCCCCATGGTTAGCACCAGAAGCTGACACACATCAGTAGTCATTAAGTGATAGAATGAATAACTGAGTCATATATAAATAATGAATGTGTGTGGTTGCTCATGTATTCTAGGCTTTAACCATTCTTGTCTCTATCCTTACATCTATCTACCTACCTGTCTGTCTATATACATATACTTCAGTAGAGATGCATTTCACTAAACACGGCACTTCCTATCAATGACAATTTTCTACTTAGAGCTAACATGTTAAACTCTGAATACTTAAAAAAACAGTTCAACACATTATCAATACAAAAAATTATGGCAAAAATATCAGTGTTAATTTTGAAATCAGTTATGCAGAGCTCTTAAGTAAAAGTTAGACTAGAAAGAGCAAGTTAGGATACAGGGGTGATGGCTTCTGAGAAGAGAACCATGACATGCAGAAGGGAAGCACTTTTCTTTCATTTTTATTGGACTACAAAGAGGACAGGAAATTTACATAGATAAATGAGGGATATATCTGAAAAATGTATTGACTTGAAATAAGACATTGGTCTATTACTACTTAAGTGATAAATACTGGATAGAATTACCCATACTTTTGTTTAAAAATAAACAATGTTAAACTAAAGTGTCAGAATGCTTTCTGAACAGTGTACACTAAGCATGAATTTCTATATGGAGCTGACACACAAGATAAAAATCTCTTTGAATAATATGTATCAAAGAACAGTGGCTGGTATATACCTAAAAGGAGTTTCCATACCAACTTTCCTCAAAATCCCAAAGGACAAGATTCCAAATAATTCTTGTTATAAAGATGATACTCAAAATAACTGCATACTTGCAGGGGAAACATCAGACCATGTTCCCTTATGATAGAATCTTCCAACCCTTCTTAACCAAGAGAGAATAAGTCACACTGTACAGGAAACACAATCTAGCTCAAAGCACCACTGATTTTCCTGTTGTCTTTTTAAAGCTCTGCTCTGTCATGTGGCACTGAACACAGTAATGGTAGTGCTTATCCATAAACCTGCTACAAAGATTACAGAGTACCTGTGTGAAAGCACTCTCATGACTACAGCATGTTCAAATATGAAAGATTTATACAAGTTATACAAATATATTTAGGAACTGACTTCAGCATGTATTTGTTAAGTACCAGTTACGTGCCCACACACTACTTAATGTTTGGAGGTGGAAAACAGTTGTTAAGTGGAGCTACATTTCTAGCATCAATTTACTTAATTAATGTTCTGGAAACAGGTAGAAATGCATGCTTCTATTAAGCAATAAAACATGGGAAACTGTCATTAAGAACCTATGTGAGATTTTAAAAGAGGGAAGGAAATAATGTGTATAAAATGGGGAGAAACGAATATAGGTATAAACCTTTTAATGGCAGTTTAAGACTCAAAGTGGTCCCTGAAGGTTCTACTGATTTATATGAGGGATATACAAAAGTTAAGCCCTTACCCTAAACTAAAACAAAATAAGATGAAGAAGTCCTCATGAATTCTGTATGATTCAACACTTACGGTGAAGTCACACATGACAGGTGGCAGTTGTGTTGGAAAAGATAGAGAAAGACTGAATTCTAAGCACAGAGGTAACTTTATAAATGTGGTGTTTAGAGATACAGATCTCAATGTAGTGCTAAGCATTAAATTTTATTTCATATTCCTTATGTTACTGGAAGATGTTAGTCTAAAGTGCTAGTTATGGCAGCTTCCTTTGTGACTTACTGACTCCCAATGCTCACTGGGTATCTTTGTCATTGTTTCTTGATATTGTCACTGCCTCATAATTTATATGATGTTGACTAGAAGATTTTGCTAAAAACCTTGGACATTTGTACAACAGTGGTAGGGCTGTTATGAAGACATTTTAACCACACTGATAAGATTTGAGGCCCATTTCATAAGAGTGAATCCATAGCTGGTACTTTGAACTTGCTCAAAAGCCCATGGCAAGGCAGTTCCTGGGCCCTAGGGGGTAACTTAATTCTGCTGGTTAACTAAAATGACAGCGCACCCAACTGCCCTCTAAATTATGTTTATATCCATTGGCAATTACCACTCTCAGCCTTAATCAGAGAAGCTCTCTTTCCAGTGAATGATAGTAAATACAGAGACTCACTGATATGCAAGATGCTGACAATAAGTAATGGACAAGTGCTCAACCCTAAACCAGACATTCACACCGTCTTCTGCAAGGCTCAGGAACACTGTGGTGTGGTGATATTTTATTTGTGCTGAAATGTGATATTTCATTTTATTTATAAAATTTGACTGGAGATCAGAGGTCATAGCCAGCCATGAACAGAAGTCAGGCGGTGGTGACACATGCCCTTAGTCCGATCACATGGCAGGCAGAGTCTCTGTGTGTTCAAGGACACAGCCAAGTGTGGTGACGCACACCTTTAATCCCAGTACCAACCATAGAGACCTGGAGGTCTGTATAGACAGGCAGTGATGAGGAAGTGATGTGGCTGGGCTTAGAGCCAATGAGAAGGCAGAACAGCAAGGCAATAAAGGCACAGGTTGGACAGGAAGAAGCTGGTTTGGCTCTCTTGGGAGGTATGGCAACGTGGTGAGCGAAGGTTAGTTGGTGGCTATTACCCTGATTTCTACTGCTTTCACCCCTGTATTTGGCTCTTTGTTTCTTATTTAATAAGACGGTTTAGAAATTCATCTAAACTGTGGAGGAGGAAGATGAAAGAATGTTAGAGTCAGAAGATAGGGGAAAGGGCTGAGAAATGTCATCTTCTAGGCAATATACATCAACTGCAATCAAGGGCTTCCCACAACTATGGATGACTGAACTTGGTCTGAAGAAGGATACCTCATCAACAGTCAGGGAAGGATGGGGCAAGTACTTGGGATGGCCACTAACAAACTATTTCCTACCATGTTAGTTTGAATAAGAATGGCCACCGAGGGCTTAAATATTTGAATTCTTGGTCAGTAGTTGGTGGAACTGTTTGGGAAGAATTAGGAGGCGTGGTCTTGTTGAAGGAGATGTCTCACTGGAAGTGGGCTATGGGGTTTCAAAAGCTCAGGCCATTTCTAGATGGCTTTCTTCCTCCTACTGGTGGATAAGTATATAAGCTCTCAGCTACTGCTCTAGAACTACGCATGACTGCCTACCTGATGCCATGTTCCCCACAATGATGGCTATGGACTCATCTCTGAAACTATAAGCCCCCAATAAACTCTTTCTTCTATAAGTTGTCTTTGTCATGGTGTCCTATCACAGAAACAGAAAAGTAACTAAGACATCTATTGATAGATTCAGAGAATGGGAGATCACTGCCTTTAGCTATATACCCAGCACTGTGACCCCATCAGGCTCCAATGGAAAATTCTAATCGGGAGGTCACACAGATGGCCTTCATTAAGCTAAATGGGTCACAAAATAAAACCAAAAGTCATGAATCTTGGAAAAGGTCAGGTAAGGAAAAGTAGGCATTGACAAGGGAGGATGAAAGAAGAAAATGTGGAAGAAGAGAGTAACCAGAATGAATTATATACATTCATGTATGAAAATTCAAAGAACTAAATTAATGAAAAAATACTTGTTGAAAAAGTATGATTTTAGTTTAATAAACACATTTCATGTACATATTATCTCAAATATGAGTTTTAAATGAAATACTTTTTATCATAATAGGATTTTCAGAACACTGACTTAAATAACATATTTGATTACTGTCTGTTAATTCTGTCATAAGTTTAGTTTTTTGTTTGGTTGGTTGGTTTGTACATTTGGTTTTTTTGTTGTTTGTGTTTTGGTTTTTGTGTTTTTGATTTTTCAAGACAGGGTTTTTCTGTAATCAGCTCTGATTGTCCTGAAACTCAGCTGGTAGACCAGGCTGGCCTAAAACTCACAGAGATCCATCTGCCTCTGCCTCCTGAGTGCTGGGATTAAAGGCCCATGCCACCACCATCTGGCTGAATTTAGTTATTTTGCAATAAATGACAGCAGACCCAAATGATACAATCTTCAAACTGTGATGACCCAGAACTAGCAATTCAATCAAACACAATTTCATAATTCAACACATCCTGTTGGCAGCACTAACTAAAGTCTAAGTGAAGAAACTTATACTGCTGAGTAGAATCAGCAGGGCTGAACAATCACTGTCTTCCTAACTTTTAGCATATTTACATTAATTCTACCTTTCGAAATGAGTTCATTAATAACTCAGAGTCCTTCAAAACTTATTTCTATCCATTATGACTATCATTTAAAAAACATACATAGTGACTGACTGATATAAGAACCCAGTATTTTTTTTTTTCATTCCCATCTTAGAATCTCTGGATCATACACTGTTAGAGGATTCATACCTATTGCATTTTCTCCACTCTAATAGAGTCAGAAACAGCTTGGCTTTGCTTAATGAAGACTTAAACAGAGACCCAAACCTGGATCTCAGCAGCAAAACATGGACAGGTATTTGGTAAGATGTTGCTGTATTCACCATTGAGCCAGTCTCAGGAAGTCCAACAGAAATTCGAGTGTGCACATGAACATGGTATGTTGTAGTTTTAAGACTAGGAGCATACAATTTACTTTCAAATTTAAAATATTATGCTACACTGTACTGTTACTTCCATGTAAGGATTCATTGACTTCCTATTTATTTGTCAATAGTAACAAAACAAGCAGAGGGTCAGAAATTCACATAAGTAAATGCTGAAAAACCCAAATAAGCACCATAAGCCAAAGCAAACTAACTGGTTAGAAAATGAAGACACAGACAAAGTAAATTAATACTAGACATCAGCATTAAGAGCCCATATTTGACACTGTAGCAAGGCTTTGGTTCAAAAGAAAATTTTTATGTAACTTATTGAAGGCAATTTTGCTATTTTTTTCCTCTTAGGTACATGTAACCTACCTATTTCATGAACATATGTTATTGGGAAAAAAATTATGTAATCTTGAGTCTCAGTATGTCTGTTTTAAGATTCAATAAAAATATCAATAACCGAATACTGGTTTTAAGACTTGAGGTAATAGACACATAGCATTCACATGGGGTAATGTCCTAAGAAGTACCCCCAAAAAAAGGAGTTACTATTATGAAGATATATAGTATCAGTCACTGTCTCAAAACACAAAGGAGAATAGAAGGAAACCACCTCAACACACTGGACAGTACAATCCACTCTATGGGTATTTATTCAGTTCTGCATGTACTTCTTAAAAAGGGAAAGTTGAATAATTCAAAAACAGCATTGGTAGCCGATGGAGTCTACAAATCAAGCAATTTGAGGAATGACTAACAACAGTGAACATGATAAATTCAGAAGCGGTAAAACAGAGACCAAGATGTTTCACTGTTACCCACTCCTATGTCTGTACATGGAAGCATGTGAGAAAAGATGGCATAAAATAGCAAAACAGAATGCTGCAGATGAAGGGTCAACAGACCAAGGCCTGGGACCATATGCAGCCAAACTTTCCTGTAATGCAGTCTTATTGGAATATAGCCCATTTGAGTCATATCACCCATGGCTCCTTCTGAGAATCATGTAACCAACAAACCCTAAATATATTTACTGTCTCATTATCCAAAACAACTACTCTTACCTCCTTTAAGTCAATAATACTGTAATAAAAAGATACATTAGTAAGATATTATTAAATATTGAAAAGGGCTAAAGGCTACGTATAAGATGATACGCTATAAGAGTTGCAAGTGTGATTGAGAATTTTTATACTTATTTTGAGTAGTAATGGAGGCACAGAGGTACATTTTATTTTGTATGTTTATAATGAATGCATGTTAGCTCTCTTCATAATCATGATAAGTAAAACACACTGTTTAATAAAGACAGCAGAGAGGAGCTACATTTCTCTGTTGCAGAAGTGCCAAGGTCAGCAAACACTAGTTAGGATGATATGGGTGATATTCCTATGACACATACTTGACAGGGTCACAACGTTGCACAGTCATTCATGACTATACTTGCACATATTTAGATTCCCAGACTTTATTTATGGATACTGAACACAATTAAATTATCTCACTTGAGAACTATGCAAAATCTGGAAGGGAACCAAATATGGTCCACAGTTTACATGAAAAAGGGAGTTGGAATTTGCCCTATATTATTTTGAAATCTACAAAAATATATACAATGATGATATATTATATTTTATATGTTCCAAAAGTTGTTTTTCTGAGTTTAATAATGTTGATGCATATTTTGACATAACTATAGCTCCCATGTAAGAGACACAAGGCCTTGCTGTCTATGCCCTTAACAAAGAATCCACAATTCACTGTCTCTTAAAATTGTGAGTTAAGAAATAATGTTCTTCTAATCAGAAATGACAGGTGCACACTATTATTTTTAAAAAAATAAAATTAAAGTAAGATTTGGTAAGTCAAGTGCTGTGGATATGTTCTGTATGCTGTGAATGTGTTTCTCTGATTGGTTGATAAATAAAATGCTGATTGGGCAGTAGCCAGGCAGGAAGTATAGAAAAGAGAATTCTGAGAACAGGAAGGCTGAGTCAGGAGATGCTGCCAGCTGCCACTGCCGCCATGAGAAGAAAGATGTACAGTATCAGTAATCCACAAGCCACGTGGCAACTTATAGATTAACAGAAATGGGTTAATTTAAGATATAAGAACTGGATAGCAAGAAGCCTGCCATGGCCATACAGTTTATAAGTAATATAAGTGTCTGTGTGGCTGCAGGCCCCAGCAGGACTGGAGAAATCTCCAGCAACAGTTAAGTGCCATGTGAATCACTGCTGAGTTACTGCACTACCATGATTCCTACTGAATCAGGCTGTAGTGCAAAGTAAGGAGGGGATGACAAACACTGCTGCAGGGAATGTCAAAACCAATCAGCATCAAGCCAATAAAACTATACATGGACCATGAAATTTGCATCTCATATAAATTTTCCATATCGCATATTAGTCTGCTTTTGATTATTTCCAGCCCTTAAGAAGATAAAAAAAATCCTTCACTTGTATATGTTTGCCAACACAACAGAAGCAAGGGAAGCTCACTGAAGACAAAATGAAGAAAGAAAAATTCAGATGAATATACAGGAACAGACCTGACATTTTACTGGCGTTTGTAAGGCAGCTTATGTGCAGGTTACTTTGTGTGGCAATTTGAATGAGAATGGCTTCTGCGGCTAATATATTTTCATGTTTACTCCCTCAGCTGGTGAACTGTTTGGAAAGATTAAGAGGTGTGGCCTTAATAGAGTATGTGTGGCCTTGTTAGAGATGTGTCACTAGAGGTGGGCACTGAGGCTTTAAAAGACCACCAGTCAGTGTTACCCTCTTTCTGCCTGCCAAGCTCTCAGATACTGCTCCAGAACTGGCTTGCATGCAGTCGTTCTTCCCGCAATGATGATAATGGAGCTACCCTTTGACACTGTAAGCAGCCCTCAAATAAATGTTTCCTTTTATAAGCATTTCATTGGCCATGGTATCTGCGGTGATGTGAAAGAAAATGGCCCCCAAAGAGAGTGGCACTATTAGGAGGTGGCCTTCTTGGAGGAAGTGTGTCACTGTGGGGGTGGGCTTTGAGTTCTCCCATGCTCAAGATACCTTCCAGTGTGACAGTCTATTCCATCTCCTTCTGATCAAGATGTAGACTGCACCATGTCTGCTGGCATGGTACCATGCTTCCCATCATGATAATGGACTGAACCTCTCAAACTGTAAGTGAACCACCTCAATTAAATGTTTCTTTATAAGAGTTGCCTTGGCCATGGTGTCTCTTTGCAGCAATAAAAACCCTAACTAAGACAGAGTTTGGTATCAGGGACTGGGGCATTGGTGTGATAGGCCAGACTATTTTTTTGTTTGGAGGAATTTGGACTTTGGTTCTTTGGGTGATGAAAGTAGTGGAATGAATGCTTTAAGTGCTGCTTAATGGGCCATTCTAGTAGGAGCATGGAAGACAGTGGTGCTTAAAATGATTTGAACTGTGGGGATCAAGAAGTTTCAGAGAAGAATATTAGTATGTGGTCAAGAAATCATTCTAGTGATATTTTGGTGAAGAATGTGGCAGCTTTTTGCCCTTGTCCAAAGAGTTTCTCCAAAGTTAAAGTGAAGAGTTTTGGGTTAATTCCTTTGGCAGAGGAAATCTCAAAACAGCCTAGTATAGACTCTGTCATGGGGTTATTAGTGGTCACTCTAATGAAGATTTATAATGAAAAGGAAGAAGCTGAGCAGGGTAAATTACAAAATGTAAAATTTAATGATAAAAGGAGGAAATAGAAAAAAACGTGGAATAGAACTAAATCCTGTGTTCAAGGAGATAAACAGACTCAGAAATGGAATAAAAGGAGTGGTGACCTCAGGGGAAGAGCCCACCCAGCTAAGTTTCCAACTTGTGAAGAAGAATTAAACAAAAGCTTAGACCTGGGTGTGGTGGTGCACACCTTTAATCCCTGCACTCAGAAGGCAGAGGCTGGTGGATCTCTTGAGTTTGTGGCCAGCCTGGTCTACAGAGCAAGTTCTAGAACAGCCAAGCTAGGCAGTGAAGCGAACCATCAAAAACAGAAAGGTGGTGAAGATGTGACTGAACAAAGGGCCACGTTCCAGTCCCAGCATGCAGCAGAATTTGGCAGCTTTGGCCACATGGTTATGGCTTTAGAGTTAAGGATAGAATAAAGTGGTTATAGGTTTTGTCCCAAGATGAAGGAGAGACTCTGAGGCCAGGCAGTATCAGGAGTATCCCTGCATGGAGGCCTAGAGAGGTTATTGCATGAAACTGTGAAGCTGAAGCCTGGATTGCCTTGGAGACCCCAAGATGTAGAGATGCCAGAGTTGTGTGATACCGGCTGAGGAAAGCTCCTAACAGGGAATAGAACCAGCCCAACAGAAAGAAGTGTGTTGCCGTCAACAAAGCTGAATACAGTTAGAGATCTAAAGAGCATTTTGACATCAGACATGGAGATGCAGAGTTTGGAGTTTGCCCAGCTTGTTTTCAGTCTTCCTTTGGTCCAATATTTCCTCACTAAGCTCCCTTCCCTATGTTTTGGAATGATAATGTATATCTTGTGCCATTATATGTTGGAAGTCTGTGTTGTGAAATATTACTTTAACTAGGCAAAATATGTTACATTTGTTTACGCTGTAGAATATTACTTTGACGGTGTAAAGGTGTGTCACATTTGTTTATGCTGCATTTGTTTAATTATGAAAAGATGTGTTGCTATTTCACATTGCCTGCCTAAGGCACCTGACTGGTCTAAGAAAAAGCTGAATGGGGCTGGGTGGTGGTGGTGCATGCCTTTAATCCCAGCACTTGGGAGGCAGAGGCAGGTGAATCTCTGTGAGTTCAAGGCCAGCTTGGTCTACAATGTGAGTTCCAGGACGGGCACCAAAAGCTAAACAGAGAAACCCTGTCTCGAAAAAACAAAAAAGCTGAACGGCAATAGTTAGGCAGAGAAAGGATTGGTGGGTCTGGAAAGCAGAGAAAATAAATAGGAGGAGGAATCCGAAAAGAAAAGAACGACAGGAGAGAATGAGGGAGAAAGAAAGGCAATGTCCCGGGCGGGTCAGCCAGGTAGCCATCAACCAGCTAAACACAGATATACTGAAAGAAAGGTAAAAAGTCTTGAGGCAAAATGTAGATAAAGAGAAACAGATTAAAATAAGAGCTAAGCTAAGGCCAAGAATTCAAAACTAATAAGTCTCTCTGTCATGATTTAGGAACTGGTTGGTGGTCCAAAAGAAAAAGCCTGCTACAAATATGTGATTTGCTTTTTCATTTTAATTTCACAGGGGATTATAGTCAAGAGATTGCAATAAGTCTCAGAAGAGACTTTGCACTTTGAAACAACTTTGAGACTGTTACAGACTATGGGGACTGTTGAAGTTGGACTGAGTACATTTTTGCATTATGATATGGCTACAAACTTTTGAGGGGCAGGGAATGGAATGTGGTAGTTTGAAAGAAAATGACCCCTAAAGGGAGTGGCACTTTTAAGGAAGTATGGCTTTGTTGGAGGAGATTTGGCCTTGTTGGAGGAAGTGTGTCACTGTGGGGGTGGGCTTTGAGTTCTCCTACGTTCAAGATACTTCCCAGTGTGACAGTCTATTCCCCACTTCTGTCTGATCAAGATGTAGCCAGCACCGGCCGGGCGGTGGTGTTGCACGCCTTTAATCCCAGCACTCGGGAGGCAGAGCCAGGCGGATCTCTGTGAGTTCGAGGCCAGCCTGGGCTACCAAGTGAGTTCCAGGAAAAAGGCGCAAAGCTACACAGAGAAACCCTGTCTCGAAAAACCAAAAAAAAAAAAAAAAAAAGATATAGCCAGCACCATGTCTGCCTGTATGCCACCATGCTACCTGCCATGATAATGGTCTGAACCTCTGAAACTTTAAGGGAGCCACCTCAATCAAATACTTTCTTTTATAAGAGTTGCCTTGGCTATGGTGTCTCTTCAGAGCACTATAAAAGTGACTAAGACACTTTGTAAGATGGGTTGAGAGGGGGATTCTATATGGAAATGGTGAGATTTGAACACAATTCAGGACATCACTTTTACAAATAATTCTTACCTACACTTCATCTCAATGTCAACTCTATCTTACGGTGGGTAGTTACTGCATATTAGAAATGGAGGAGAGTACTGGATATGGAAGTAGAACTAATATTCACAATATATGTGAATACTGTCTGTGTGGGAAGACTATGAAGCAAATCAGCAAACCTATACTCAAAGAAAAGTCCTAGAACAACACAGGACATGTGGAAGTGTTTGTAAAAGAATGAAAATATAAGCTATGCATTTGTCTTAGTTAGGGTTTCTATTGTGACAAAAAATCATGACCAAAAGCAACTTGGGGAAAAAAGGGTTTGTTTCAGCTTACAACTCTCAGGTCACACTCCATCTCTGAAGGAAGTCAGGGCAGGGACTCAAGGCAGGAACTGAAGCAGAGGCCATGAAAAAACATTGTTTACTGGCTTGTTACGCATGGCATGCTTAGCCTGTTTTTTTGTTTTTTGTTTTTTTTTTTTGTTTTTTTGTTTTTTTTTTTTTTTTTTAAATACAACCTAGGACTATCTGCTGAAAGGTGGCACTGCCCACAGTGGGCTAGCCCCTTCGACATCAATCACTAATCAAGTGTCTTCCCACAGGCCAATCTTATGCATTTTCTCAAATCAGATCCCTTTTCTCAGATATGTCTAGTAGACAAAAACTAAGTAGCACAGTATTCAGCCTCATCTGTAGTGATTGGGATGTTCTCTCCATCACACACAAAGGTTTCTAGCATACATACACACTAAGAACTCTTGTCACAGCTTTTTTTTTTTTACGTTACCTCATAAAGTGTGTTGTATGTGGTGACAGTTACAGTGTTTGTATGCAGCATCAGTCTTTCTCCAAGAAGAGTGAAGAGACTGTGGGTATGCATAATTTCAACTTTTCGCCTGGAGAGAATGGAGGTAAACACTTACAAACAAATGCAGAATCATACAATTATTTTATCAACCTTCCTCTATAAAAAGCAGCAACAGTTCATGACACAGCTAGTTATCTGCTAATAGCCTACAACTTTATTTAAATAGTTCTCAAGGAAATCCTCCATACAATTAAAATATGAGACATATTCAAATTACATAACCATATATGATGATTGGCAGTTATTATTTCCAGATTCTAGTAATTATCTAGAAGGTTTTTATAATTTAACCCTAATCCACAGAATACATCATTCCAAGTCTCTAATATATTCTGTAGCAAATCTTAACATTAAAACAATCTAAATGATGGTAAAAGTGAACATATACCCTTGATATTGGAGTCAAAGAGAAAATAATCCTCCATTTCATCAGTGCTTAATTCTACAGTTGCCCACAGATTAACCACTGCTCTGTTTACTTCCACTGATCTCAATGCTCCCCTCCTTTCTTGGTATGAATGTGCAATGTTCCCTGTAGGTTCTTGTATGGAAAGGCTTGGTCACTGTTTGGAAAGATTGTATGTAGAACCTTCAGAAGACTGTGTCTATCTCTGTGTCCCCTCCTCCAGCAATGAGGTACACACATGTACCAGTATGTCCGGTTTTTAATAGGTGCTAGGGATCCAATCTCAAGTTGTCATGCTTGTGAGACAGGCACCTTACTGACTAAGCCACCTCTCCAATTGAAGACTCTTCTTAGAAAAAGAAGGAATTGTGTAACAGCAGGGCAGTCACAAAACAGTGTGCCTGTCCCTCGTTCTTTCTCCTCATGTTCAAGCATAACTGATGACATAACTTTTGCTTCAGATTTCCATGTATCTCTTTATTCTTTTATTAGAGGGGCATAAATTCATAAAGTTATACTTCTGTTTCTCAATTTATCAGCTTTTAAATAAATGGTTCTATATACTACTCTCTTTCATAACTTTATTGATTATATTAAGATTTCAAAGGTAATTTTAAGTCATTAAATTTCACTCCTAAATAACATTAGATGATCGAATTTTTTGCCAGTATATGAATTATATATTAAGTCAATTTCTCCTGCTTATGTTCTTTCATGTTGCCTCTAATATCTCGTTATCAGTAGCAATACTGCATGGACATCTGTACAGCTAAGAAATAATCCCCTATATTAAGAAGAGAATTACTTGAATCATACATCATAAGTTATCGGTCTTTTAAAAAAATTGTTAAAACACCAGGCAGTGGTGGTACATGTCTTTAATCCCAGCATTCAGGAGGCAGAAGCAAGCTGATCTCTGTGAGTCTGAGGCCAGCCTGGTTTACAGAACAAATTCAAGGACAGCCAGGGCTACACAAGGAAATCCTATGTTCAAAAACCAAAGGAAAAAAATGTTAAATTATTCTCCAAAATCCGTATATCAATATATAATTTCCCCAGTAATTGTAAAATTACCAGTGATGCACATTCTTCCCAACACCTACTAAAGTCAAAAGTTTTCAAGTCTGTCACCTCGATGAGTATTAAATGACCTTTTTTTTTTTTTTCTGGTGTCCTCTGCAATGACTTTTCCTTTTTTTTTTTTCATCTTCTCAATTGTTTTCTTTCTTATTATATGTACAATATATTACCCTTCATTTTTAATCTTCTCTTTTTTATATGGTACCTTTTTTTATATACTACCAACCACCACAAATTTATTAACTTGGCTGTGTGGTTTTTTCTTTTTTGCATATTTGTATAATTTGAAGGTTTTCCCCAAATAAAAAGTGATACTAAACTATAATTTCTAAGGTTTTTAAAACTTTATTTTCAAATCTCTTGCTAATAACTCTACTATCATAATACACACACTATAAAATTCAAACATTTTTGCAAGCAAAATGAGCGTTCTAAACAACTTATAGTGTTTTATGACTATCTCCAAAATCCAGTTATAAAGCATTTTCATCATCCTGAAAATTTCATTGGGCCTATTTACACTCAATCCTCATTCCCACTGCCAGTCCAACGCAGCAACAAATCTGTGCTGTAGACATTCCCCAAAGGAGACCCTAAAATGTATAGCTTTTTGCTTGTGTTTTTTCGGTGTATCATGGTTAAGGGGCCCATTATATCACAGCATGTTGTAGTTGGTGAACTTTGTTAAGAAATTTCAATTGTAAGAAATCACAGAGCTGATACACTTTGGATTCCTTCCATTACTTAACCATAAATAATGGTACTAGGAATACTCAAGAGCGCTGACAAAAACAAACATGTTTTCCCTTCTCTGAAGTAGACGTTTATGTATAGAAATACCAGGCTGAAGGCTAAGGTGTTTTCTTGCTTCTTAAATAAATAAGAAAATTTAGAATATGGCTGGAGACTTTCCCTGATAGAAATCCTAAGAATTCAATAATTGTCTTATGTTCTGGGTTTATTTTCACTTGGTTCAATTATATTCAAATTTTGTGACATCCTTTTTAACCAGAGGATATTTATAAGGTTCACTCTTTAAGTAATCTGTTTCTGTTGCTGATAAATTTAATCTGATTTAATTCTGTTTTTGTCTGAGACGTTTATTTTATCGAAGACTTCCTTAATGTCTCTGCAGTTTGTTTTATGTATTAAAGTCCAATATATGACGCACCCTGGATCATGATGCATGGCACTGTAAATCATTCTGCTGGATTTAGGAGTGTTCTGCAGGATGCCAAGGATAAGTGGTGACATGGTGATTTTAGAGAGTGTTAGTTAAGGAAGGAAATTCTTTTCATATCTCTAATAAATATGGCTTATATACTCACAATTTTTCTTGGTATTTAAACTATGATTTATCATTTTTATTTAAAATTGGCCTTCATAATCTTTGCTATTTTCTGAATCATAAATTACTATTTCCCTCTTTCTGTATTCATTCAATTCATTTTTGAGTCTGTTTTGTTCTAAAGTTTTTGTATCATCATGCTTGTCCTGTATTTCCTTTTTGTAAACTGACAGCTATGCATAATCCTGTAAGTATTTCTTTTACATGTGTAAGTGTTTTGCCTTCATGTATGTTTGAGCATCATATGCATGCAGTGCTCATGGAAGCCATAAGAGAGCACTGGAACCTCAGGAACTGCAGTTACATATGGGTGTTAACCACTGGGGATGTCAGAATGGAACCTGGGTCCTCAGGAGAGCAGCCAGTGTCCTTACCTGCTGAGCCATCACTGAGCCCCACCCTTTAAATATTTAGATAGAACTATCTGACTTGTGGTTTTGTTCCCACTTTAACTTATTTCACATCTGTAAGAAAATGTCAGTTTGTTTCAACATTTTAGAACTTTCCACTGATGTCTTCTACAACACTAGAAATTTTCACAAAGTTTTCATGGGCATGTGAAATATATCATGCTCTTCTTACATAGATACTTTTTATTTTGACTTTTGCAGACAGAGACAGGTGTAGTCAGTCTATCTCAGGGCTATAAATCACAAGTGGTTCTAAATTCTATTTTATTAATGCTCTAATCTTCAACATTATAAAATATACTTCATCTTTCCACAGTTATTGCTTCTTGGCTTGCAAACTAATAAGGAGGTCACATATAAGATCATGATTCTTACCATGTTTTGCTTTGCATTTATGCAGCCTTCCATGCTCATTCTTTTGATCTTTATCTGTCTCAGTTATTTGAGTTTTGTACATACAAACAGACCAAGTTTTACTTTTGCAATTAACATAACTTTTTTCTTAGAATGGTGATTTTAAAGTGTTTTACATTTACTTTTACAAGTGATGTCTACTGTTATATATGCCACATTTTAAGTTACATTTCAATTTTTGTTTAATAATTATTTATTTACTTTTAAATTATATGTATGTTTATGTGTTTCAGGGGGATAGGCACATGGGTGCAGGTGTTTAAGGAGGCAAGTGGCGTCAGGTTCCCTGAAGCTGGTGTTACAGGTGGTTGTGATCCACCTGAGAGGTATGCTGGGAATGGAATGCAAGTCTCATGGAGAAGCAGTACATGCTCTTAACCACTGAGCCATCTCTCCAGCGCCCTACATTTCACTTTTAAGAGTTCCACTGTATGTATTCTTCTTGGTTTTATCCACACAGATACTCAATATTTTGAAAACTACTTACCTTTCTAGTTTAACATGGAAAATAATGCTCTAGTTTTAGACAGCATTTCACAACTACCAATCCCAACAGTCAACTGTTTGCTGTCACTGAATTCTCTCTCACCAATAAAAGCTTAGACCTATGTCTTCCTGACTTACTCCATGCTCCTGTTTTCCTCAGTCTTCCCCAAGTCACTCTAGTTATGACATTTCGGCATATTTAGGTCATAAAAAAAGGACAATTCTAGTCTTTCTATTAACTTAAATACCTGTTTTCCTCTTATTTCTTTCTATTAAATTCATCCAGTGTTTTCCAGCAGTAATTAGTATTTTCCGCTCATTCTAAATTGGCTGAACTCTGCACCAATTTTCCAAAGACTTATTCATAGATACAATTCTCTGTGTGCTCATAAATTTTGTGGCAGCATCCTTTTTGCTTTTAGTCTACAGATGTGTTTTAGAGTAACATATGGCCAGGGTCATTTATTTTTTTTTTTAATTTAAACTTAGGCACCAGACAAAATTGGCATTGCTGAGATTTGAGAAAAATACCAGGCAGCCACGCTTAAGACAGTACCAACCATTTCCATTTGCATAGAATACATAGAATACAGTCTTTAAAAAGAATACTTCTTATGTTCTGGAGAAGATGGTCAACAGAGGCAGCTTACAGAAAAAGAATTTGGGGAAATGTGTTATTGTAGGATGTACAATCACAAAATATCAATAGGGCTCATTGTTAGAAAAGAATAGAAATAATTTAAATAAACTACCATGTCAGAGTGCAGGCCTGAGAATACATCTCCTGGAGAACTCAATGTACACAGCATTCCTGGTCACAGAAGTTTTCATTGAAGTCATATAGATGTGCACTTTTCATTTTAACAAGTCTATCTTATTATATTCTTAAAAATCATAATTTATCTATACTAGAATGTAGAAATTAACTATCCTACATAAATTGTGATCTTGTAGTATAATCTACTATTAATAAAACATTAATTTATAATGACACATTTATTATTTTATATTTTCCATAGGATACTGTCTATTAAAATGAAATAAATAAAATTTCATATGCTGAAAATGAAATACAAAACTCAAGAAAAATTTCAGTACTTATTTCTGTAATTCATTATGAAGACATCAACTTACTTGTGACCTAAATGCTTCAAAAAATATCCCAGAACTTTCAGTGCTTGTACCCAGATACTTTCACTTTTAGAGGCCAATAATTTGTAGATGACCCTAAAAAACAAATGATCTTTTAAGCATCTAGCTAATATTACAAAGGAAAGAGTACTTTATATATACATTATAAGTACTGCTTTCCAGCACATTGGAAAAAAAAAAAAAAAAAAAAACAACCAAAAAACTCAATTCCTGAACACATACTTAGACCATATCACTACTTCTCTTGGGATTTTAACACCTAAACATGTTGACTTTATCCTTTCGTGATTGCTAAGTGAACCACAGGCAGACACCTACCTTGTCATTTCTCTCTTATGAAAATTTAGAGACTATTAACATTAGAAAAGGACAGGGTCACAAAACAGGGATAATATAGCAGGAGAAAAATCACATACAAATCCATTGGTGAATGCTGACGGGATATAAATACTAATAATCCTAACACACCTCTTTAGGTTCACTGTATTCACCAGAAACAATTGTTTCAGACCTTACAGATATATATGTCATATTACTAGCTGCACAGTTCAGTGGTGCATTATCATCAGGGCTTCTTATGTCCAACTAAACTAACAGCAAAATTGGGTCTGGAGATGCAGCTCAGTGGTAAGCTTTGTCTCCCATGTGTAATGCTGTGGGTTTGAGCCCCAGCACCACAAGTAAAATAAAATAACAAGAATTAAATGAAATTCATTCTTTTTGCATTTTTTTTTGTTTTGCTAAGACTGCAAAAAAATTTAAAAGGAAATCTGTAGGAGGTAAATTGTAGGTTTAAGTTCATGAGAATTCTAATAAAAAAACTGTGCTTCTCTTACTAATAATTAATTCATAATTACCACAACTAGAGTCACTTTTCAAATTATTTTAGCTTTGGCCTTTGGTTCTACAATATTTTTCAAACCTGTAATTCCCACTACTAATCCACCACCCCTGCCTAGGACATCATCTCTAATAGTAATGAATAATATAATTTCTAATGCTCTTACTACATTAGTCTTTCCATTCTCATTCATGTTGCTGACTATAAAGCTTTAAAAATACATAATATGACCAAGATATAGATCACTGATTCTGGTTGGTCTGTGTGTCTGTCTGTCTCTCTCTCCATAATTCTCTTGCATCTTCTTTTTCTGAAATGCACCATGTTCTTTATTGTGCTCTTGCAAAAATAAATAAATAACTCTGCTTTTCCCACTATGCAAGGCCTGCACTGTAGCAATCACAATTACTCAGCTTCATATTTGTACAGACCACTTCTGTACAGTTCATTAGCTCCCTGAGAATATGAGAACTGACAGCTTTTTCCTTTTCTCTCTTCTTACATTCATGGAATAATCTAGGGTGCACAATTAATACTACTGCTATTATGATCATACCTTATTCCATTTCTTTGATCAAATGCTGGTATCATTGAGGCTGGGTGTTCTGACATTAAAGCCACTAATAACTGTAATACGTCATGAATATTTTCATCCTGCATAATAAGAAATATCAGTATTTATTTAAATTTTATTGAAAATTTTTGAATAAAATAATAAAATGAAAGATACAAAATATGCTCTACCTCATGCATTGTAAGTAAATAATTTAATATACTCTGAAGTTCATCTTCTTTCACGCCCCGATCCTAATTAAAAATATTTTGTTAGTTAATTAAAATCTGAAGTTAAGACTTTAAAGAAAGGCATCAAAATCAACGACATAAAAACATATAGAAACTTAAAAGCAATATGTTCATTAAAATCCCCCCATGTTTCATAATTTAAATACATTTTATTTCATTTAAAAGTAACTATTTTGAAAACTATAACTGTGTTTAATGTTTTAATATGATTGAAACTATTAAAACTTAGGGTCAGGAATGCTAGCATAAGTGTTCAGAATCAAATCTAAAGAAGTAGAGGCAGGTGGATCTCTATAAGTTCAAGGCCAGCAAAAACTAAACAAGACTGTGATGATTTCATGTTACAGTGCTCTTATTATCTATTGCTTCCATAAGCAATGAAAACTCAGGGGTTTGTGGGATTACCTTGTGTACTGTCATACAACTTGCCTTGTGTACTGCCTTTAAACCACATTACTCTTGAAAATCCTCCATGACAAAACACTCTGCAATCTTAGCTACAATGGAACACATGCCATTTTCTAGAATAAGGCTTTCTGCTCAATTCTTTTTCACATGTTCCTTATCTCAACTGGCACATCTCCTTAGCACATCCATACCTCTTAACATGGCCATCTTAATAAATATTTGACCAAATTTAGGTGCAAAAAAATGGTACTATTACAGAGTTTGTAGAAAAACATGAAAAGGCATTCTTAATAATTTAATGACAATGATATTTATACTTTGACAATAGTAGTTCCTTTTCACCAAATCATTGTAATTGTAAAATAAAGTTATTTTACCTTTAATATGAGCTGTTTCAGAAAAAGCAACATAAAAGCCCGAAGTGATATGATCTCCTTCTGTGATGGTCGGGGACCATCTGCAAAGAAAGTAAGCCATGCCATTAAATAAGCTTAATGCAATTATATTTAAATTCTGTAAAATTATATATTAAATGTTTCAAAAATCATAATGGTTGCTGCTGATGTTTTATAATTTCAAAACTGTAAGAATAAAATTAATTTTCAGGTTTTTGGCAATTTCATATTATTTCCTGAATGTTAGGTTTAGGAAAAATCCAAATATTATCATGGATGTTTTTCTCTTAGTTTTTATTAACAAATTTCCTTATATTTCTTTGACCTGTAAACTTCTCCCCATTTAGAGACTCTTCCTTTAATCACATGCATCATATAGAAAACTGTCCCACTCTACTTCCTCACAATTATTATTTTTGCATCCTTTTCTCCCATGTGCAATGCACACTGTAGTGAGCACCAGCAAATGCTGAGTCAGTAAATGAAATCAAGCATGGGGAGTTAAAATACACTTATCAGTTCCATCATTTCTAATTTTAAAGGATTCAATTGTGAATGTCTAATTGCCATAAAAATGAGAATTTGAAAGGATCTGTACACTGTATGACATAAAATAAAACACACTTTTAAGCACAGCTAGACTCACAAAAATTGTTTAAACATCAAGCAATAAAAAATGTCACTGCTTTATATATTTTCAAAAGCATATATTTTATATATTTTATATATTTTCAAAGCATAATTCCCTTGGGTATCCTTTATAACATACGATTATCCACTCACAAACATTTCATGCAGATTAGTGCAATTGCAAGCAAACTGTCACCCAGTGCATTCATCTATTATTAGAAACAAACCTGTTCCACATTTTCCAAGTGTTAGCTGCCATTTTTGCCCACTGTTATCAATCAATGGCAAAGTACCTAACCCTTCTTATCGATACTTGACATTACTTTCAAAAAGCCTGCCTCGTTGTGATTTACAAAACATACAAAGAATACACAAATGTTTCAGGTTAGTTTTTACTTCACTGTAAGGATGAAAATGATAGTATTGCTGAAATATAGGGCATGTTAGGACAAACTGTGTGTGAAGCATGCAAAGCAATGAAGCAGTGATTCAATAATTTAAACTGTAAACATGCAGTAATTGTTAGCTATAAATATGCTTGTCACACTCTTTATAATGGGAACAGCATGCTGCAGAGAAACACACTTATGTTCGTGTTGTGTGTATGACATGAATCCAATTTTAGTAAAATAAAAAGCAAAATATAAAATTAAAGTAAGATTTATTGAATAAATTTAAAATTAATTGCAAAACGAATCATAACTTTATACCAGTGGTTCACAACATTCCTAATGCTGTGACCCTTTAATAGTTTCTTACGCTGTAGTGACCAAAACTATAAAATTATTTCATTGCTACGTCATAACTAATTTTGCTGTTATGAATCATAATGTAAACATCTGATACACAGGATATCTGATATGTAATGCCCCCCAAAAGGGGTCCAGACCCACAGGTTGAGAACCACTGGCTTTATACAACTGTTAAAACTGAGGTAATGGTACAAATGTTAGAACACTGGTTTAACAAGGTAAAATAAGAAAATATGTAAATATATACATATACAATAGGAGCCAGTTCTCACTATGGAGAAAAGGTTGCAAATACCAAACGCTTTAAAGCTGGGCTGGGCCAGGTGACTTCAATAGAGTATGTTATTAATAGAGCTATGTGCACACATATAGTTGTATATCCTAGACCTATCCACTAGGAAAACCAAAAGAAAATATACAGAAACACAGCAGGCACAACTAACACTCATCCCTTAGTTTTTAAAACTTCATATCCATTAAGCAAGCAAGGGTTCTTTGCAGAAACATGGTTAGAACAAGAATGGTAAGAATGGTATAATAAGAACCAAGAATATTTTGTGTTATACAGTAAGAAAATACTACAAAACTATGGATCTCTGCACAAAGGCACAATATAACCTGTGAAGCTTCTTACTGCACAAATCTGGAAGAATACAAGCATCAAAATACATCAGGATACTACCCAGGAGCCAGTGCACTATTCTTTGCCAGGTCCTTTATCAACATGTTTCCATGTTGCACTGGAGTATGCCATGTTCATTCCAGTATAATATGCTCATATGTGTTTATGAAATAAAACAACAGAATTCACAGTATGGAACAGATTTTATGGCAACAGAAAAATAAAGTACAGGGCCCTTTCAGAGAAAGCTACCAGCTGCTAATATAATACACTGAATAAAAGAGGAATTCAAAAATCCATACTGATATAAAAAACTGAAAAACAAATACATACAGAAGGAAAACACATTCTCTTTGATAGCAGTATGCAAACTATTATGTTAGAAAGTATCCCTCTTGACAGCTGACAGAGTAAGATAAATTCCATCACGATTTATCTTGAAATAAGTAGGTGAAGCTTTGCTACAGAAGTAGACGAGACCCTAGACAAGCATTCACAGTTAACACCACTAGACACAAGTCAGCTGATCATCATGTATCCCACTGACAGGATGGATTGAGACAGAAACAGGATTTCTGTGCTATTCCTGTCAAAAATGAAAAACCCAAGTCACCATGAAAAAACACCTACAAATCCAAACTGAGGGGTCTCCAAAATCTGTCTTTACTTTTCAAAAATCTCAAGGACATGAAAGGCCAGAGAATGCTCAAAGACCCAGTGTACATAAAGGAACAAAAAAGTGACTAGGAAATGCAACTGTCCTGCAACTGGCATTTTAAGAAGATAAGTATTATGTTTTGTAGAAGTGCTACCAATGAAGTAATTGATAAAATTTGAATGGGGCCTTTGTTAGAAGTAGTATTGTATTAATACTAGTACTCTAATTTTCATGGGTACTCCACTATGACTTAACAGAGTACCTTTATCTTTGGGGAAGTACACAGGGAAGCATTTGAGATGAAATAAGAAAACATGTTTTCTATCATTTATTTTCAACTGATACAAAGAATAATGTATATACTTAAGTATTTCACAAAAAGAGATAATGAGAATGACAAATTTTTTAGTCAGCATTCAAAGGATCAGGCTATCTGGTGAGGGACAGACTGATTTAATACAGTAAAAATAAAAGATATGTAAATATACCAAATATGTAGGTATAGTTCAGTTTTTTTATATAACTCTTAGTAACTTTTACGTTTGTAAAGTTATGTTGTGAATCAGAGGTTAAGCTGAATGACAATATGGTTTGTTCACAGTGGAGAATACTACAATTTAGCCTTTCAGAACAAGGGCTCCAAGCTCTTCCAGGCTCTAAGTCACATAGCTGTGATTCATAGTTCTGAGAAATTGTAGTGCAGCTTTCAGCTTTTTACTGGACAAAATATGGATGGTATGAATAACACCTACAATGTTATGTATGTATCTGAACGTGTTTATGTATCTCTAATTATATTACATGTTATTAAAGATATAAGCAAAAATTACTCAACAGAGACTGACTCTGGGCATAATCAACTCAAAAGTCACAAGATAAACTCCGACAAGACAGACTAGACATGACTGTCAGTGACAATTATTGACTCATCATAAAATAAAAAGTAGGACTACCAGAATATTAGCATACTAATGCTATTTTTCCTTTCACAAGGAGATTAGTGTGACTATACTAGCTGATACTACTGTGAACATTCTGAGAAAATCCCTACCACACACTGCTGGTAAAACTATAGACTGGCAGGATATTTCTGGAAAAAACCTAAAATATTTTTAATTAGCCCTTTCTTGTCAATTCTAAACAAATCAGAGACAGTCACATAAATGGGAATAGGTCACCACATTTTTTTATGGAATAAAATTTAGAACATATAATAGGAAGCATGATTATAAATGGAAAAAAGTAGTTTGACTGCGTAGAAAAGCTTAACCATTTTCATGTCTCAACTTACTGACAGGGAAAAGAGCTGCACTTTCAACTGTGCTTCTTCCCGGGCAGTGGACCGTGAGTGTTTCTCTTTGGGATTATTTTGTATTCTAAAGCTGTACATTTGTATAACTAGAAAACATGTCTATATTCTTAAAACACAAAAGCAAACACAGAAAAGTTAAAGCAGTTTCTACTATACTCATGTCAAACAGCATATCTGAAATGAAAGTTAAAAGCAGTCTAAATACCCTAAAGTTCAAAGGACTAGAAGACACTTATGGGACCAGTCACATTTACCCATTGTTAACATTATGACTGTATCTCCCAGAGCTCCCCATAAAAAGCATCTTGGTCAAAATCAAATGCATTTAAAAATATGTTTCTTCCAAAGTATTTTAACACTATAACAGTATTAATACAGTTAATTTATTTGTGTTTGGGTGATGCACACATGTCACAGCATGGAGGTCAGTGGACAACTTGGAGGAATCAGTTCTCTCCTTCCATCACGTGGAGCCTGAAGATCTAACTCATGCCATCAGTTTTTTGAGGCAAGTGCCTGTAAGCACTGAGCTGTCTCACTGACCCTAGGCTCTTTTTTTTAAATCACATGCAACTTCTAAGATAATATTCTACCTCATAAGAAATCAAAGAGCTAAAGGAGAATTGTGGTCATGCACATGTGTCCACTTGACTTGTACCCAGGATCTAGACAAGCACATGAAAATGGAAATGCGGTGGCAGGGGTGCTTACCTAGTCCTTTAGGTGTAATACCACTGCTGTCAGCAGGATTAATGACCCAGTAGTAATATTTTAATGTGTGCATTAACTGCAATACTGTTCCAACTCTTCTTATGGTGGTATAGATGGTAGCAGTTCCAATAAACTCAGCAGACAAATAGGTATATAGGGAAAGTTGAACCTAATATATAATTATATAATATATAATTAAAGTAAGTTTAAGTGCTTATTAAGTATAAATTCCATTTTAATTCAAATGCAAATCGGCAACAAACTATTACAATTTCTTGTGTGATTTAAAATAACTTTTAATAGCCATTTATATCTTAAAAAGTAATAATCAAAATAAACACCCAACGAAAATGATTTCAATAAAGATAATCCACATTACCCAATTAGGAAAGAAGGTTCTCTATCTAAGGATAATAGCCACTATCAATTATAACTGAGATTTTAGTGTAATTAGGGCTAATCTTATGAGAAATAAAATGATGTAGCTGTGTCTCGGACAGCTCCTAAGGAAAGGATCTGTTCGTCGTTCCTTGAGCACACCCTTCCCCAGGGGAACAGCTGCAGTGTATCAGAGAACATACACTGCCATAACACATGCCAAAGGTTGCGGGACTCCACTTTCTTCATGCACTGCCACCATACAGAGCTATTATGTAGATTTTGACCATATAAACATGACAATCAAGCACATTAGTTAGAAGAGGGAAGAATTATTAGCTGTGGTTTTAGTGCCACAGTGAGATAAGCTCTATGAAAAACAGGAGTTAAACATTGCTTACTCAGTTGTGAAAAAGATTTCAAAGCTACAAAAGACAATCCCAAATCACTATATTCCTCATACAGATCTAAGTTAGGATTAAATTTAATTATATTACAAAAGGCTTTTATGTAAATTTCTAGAAAAATACTGTGGTTTATGTATATGCTTATTTAAAAATATTTATGTCATGATAAAACATCTGAGTTCAAAATGAAAGTAACTTCCTATTCTAAATGATCACAGTGTTCTGTTCTCTCTTCCTAGTCTTTAACAGTTGCTCACGATTCTCTTTGTTGACAAGCTATGAATCATATCTAATAACAAAAAAACTCAGTTCTACACCAAGTTTAACATTTAACTATAGTTTCATTTATTATATTTACATATTCAAATTTTTATCTCTGCCTTACACTGACTAGAAAATAAGCAAAAAAAATGTTGAATGTTTTCAACTGGATACATTAGATTCAATAACTATAAACTGTATCATTAACTTTACTTTATAACATTAAACTAAAAGTAAATGAATGAACCTGAACTACAGACCTTTGCAGGTGTGTGTATCCAGATGGCTGGGTTGAATAAAATGTGGTCACAAAGCTGCTTCAGTAATGGTGCTCCATGAGATAAGCCATCCAGGTATTTTGCAAATGATAAAAACTGCTCCAAGACAGCTCTGGTTATGTGAACTCTTGATGACTAAAGGCAGAAACAGAAAGTCTATCTAGAAAAGTTTGTGATATCAAATTATATATTGTTTATAGGACTAATTCAAATAGTCCCAAAAGTTTAAATTAAAGGCACAAACGTGTATACTGTCTGTTAGTAAAAATGTAGTTAATGCAATTTTATGATATTCCTTTGGAGTGATAGCTTGTCCAGTTACAGATAAGTAACTCTTTTCAATATAAAGAAGTAAAGCAAATTATGAATAAGAATCTCAAAATGACAAAAGATCCTATAGAAATTAGGGTAAAATAATTATAATAAATTGAAGAAAAAAGAGTGCTTTTATTCAAAATCATTTCACAACAAGCACAGTAGAACCCTATGTTCTATTCCTCTAGGCATTTCAACACTGACAAATGAAGTTTGCTTGCCTCCACACAAACCTGCCTGGCCTGTCCATCATAAAATCAGACATGACTTTTCTGGACACAATGTTCTCATTTGGCTTCATGATCCTTAGATTAATCCAGAGATCTCTGCTCAAATATGACTTCCTTTGCCCCTTTTTCACTATAAATAAAATATCTCTTTTGATGACACTCTGACCTTCTTCACATAACATTTTTGTGCAGAGTATTCCCATCACAAATGCTCAACTGCTAACACCAATATATGACTTATCACTAAACACAGCTAAACAATAGAACTTCTAAAACTCATGATCATTCTTCACAACAGTTTGATAAAGCAGACACTATCCTATGTAACTGATGAACATTTAAAATACAGCCTGTCTAAAGTGAGATGTCCTATAGAGGTGTAAAACAGATTTTTATAGCATACAATGAAAATAATGCTTTAAAAAATGGTCTCACTTTTAAACTAATCAAATACTATAATAATGTTTTGGATATACAAGGCTAAAAATATTAATTCACTTGTAACTTTTTATTAAACATTTTAATTTGCATTTGATTCTTGAGTTATACTTCATTTGGCCAATGCTACCCTATAATATAATTTCAGACAAAAATGTAGTAACACAGAAAACACATTGGTCATCAGAAATGTTGATAATCTAATCTCCAACGCCAAAAGCCTGTCAATGCCAACAAGCATTAGGACTATATTCATGTGATAGTAATTCATAGTTTACAGATAGGTTTTGAACTTGCTGAATGCCATGAACACATTGGACCTCTACATAGAGACGTTTGCCTTTTTATGCTCATTAATGCTACTGGAGAGTATATTTAGATCCACACTTAATCTTTACAAAAACTTTCTTCAAACTGAGTTTTATTGGCGACTCAAACTTTTACCATGTGTACAATGAACTTTCTCTGCAATAGCATTTACTTTGGCCTGTGAATGGTACTTACTCATTATGTCTCAAATTCTCTAAGTAACCCCTGTACCTTTCTTTCCTCGTGAAACAGAGCACACTGTTATTGATCTTTTATCTTCCAGTCTCTTCTGTAATTCTTCAGTAAATGTTTAACTAATATTCATATTAAATTCAAAAAGTAAGCAAGAACAGAAATAATAAACTGGGAGATTAGAAAAGATAACAAGAAAGCCAATTGTTCTTGAAGTGTTTACTTCAATTGATTGCTTTATATTTTATTCTATTTTGTAATTTGTTTTCATTTTTACAAGTAAAATAATCTTTAAAAAAGATGCAGCAATACAGATGTTTAGCTAAGTAGTAGAGTGCTCTCTTCACATGTGTGAGACATTTGGGAACACACACACACACACACACACACAAACACACACAAGGGATTTATACTTGGGCAGTTAATAGGAATAAATCTTAGGCAGAAGCATCACAATGTGAACATCACAGAAATGTAAACTCTGGGATTCAAGCCATATGACATTAGAATATTTTAATTTACTTACTGTTTTAACAATTTCATACATTTTTCAATTATTTGAATTCTTGTCACCTCCTATCACCATGTCACATTCCGATCCTCCTTACACAAGGTCAGGGAAGACAGCTGTGAAACAGTGTCTTCTGGACATGACATGGCCAATATCCCCATGAATACATAATTATGAAGTATATGAAGCCATGTGCTGTGCATAGATGTGATCTCATATGAAGGCTAAGGGAGGATGACAATGGGTTCTAGAATAGCCTAGTTGGAGAGTTAGTTCAAAAGAAAATAAGGAAGGAGCCTGGGGAAAAGGCTCATTGATTGTTCATGCAGAAACCCAGGTTCAATTCCGAGCACCTACACAGTAATCAAAATTATTTGTAACTCCAGTTCCAGGGGATCTCTTCTTGCCTCTACAGGCACTAGGCGCACAACTGGTGCACAGATATACATGCAGGCAAAGCATCCATATACTAAATAAATAAATCTTTAAAAAAAGAAATGGAGGAAATGAAAAGGAAGGGGAGGGGAAAGCTATGTAACACATTAACTGTATAGGTAAATGTATTTGGAAATAGTATATGAAATATTAGAAAAAAACAATTAGTGTCCACTGGGAAGTAACTAAACAGCAAATAGTAGCACTGACTGCTATAAGGAGCCACTTACGTTGAATAAAAGAATATTTGTTAACATTTATAGGATATAATGAATGGCTTGGCAGAAATTTTTACTTTATTGAAAAAAATCATTCAATACATGAATGGTCATATGTTACATAACTGTGGGAATTATTTTAATTGGTAAATGTGTATCATGAAATAATTGAACCTTAATATCAATTCTGCTTTTCCAAGATACCAAGGATGAGATCCACCAACCTAACTAAATCATATTAATCATCAGATGTTGGGGGACAGGTGACAACATTTATTTCAGAGACTCAGCACCAAACTCTAGCATTTTCATTAAAACAAATTTAGACACAAAGGAAGGCAAGCCCTAGGCTGACAGATCAATTGGAAGGGAAAAACTGTATATGGATACAATAAATGAAATTTGTCTCTCTACCTGGATGTAAGGGTATAGAGCAAAAACCCTGTATACATGAAGGAGAACAGCTATAGTATAAATCAGTTCTGGAGACAGCATAAAAAAGACCTAGACAAAGCTGGTGTCTGGTATCATTTAAGACTTATATAACCAAACCTAACACTGAATTCACTGTTTAGATGGTTCTGTAACTTTCCTTATCTTATCACTGTGCTTGGGAAAATTTCCCGCCTGTTGATGTCCAATTAAAAGTTTGACTAGTTTGATCCATCAGCAGGTTGTTACTGGACAGAAAGAAAATGAAGTGGGGACATTGTTGTACAAATCAATACACTATTACGTTATTGAAGACATCAATCCACTCAAGTACAACACTCTTCTCTGAGTTATACTAAATAATCATTCTCATCATTCTCCAGATCTAGCAAATTCCCTTAACAATGCTTGCAACTTACTTTTTAAATAGCCTGACATTAAAATTTTGTTAATAATTCAAGTTGAATGCTCTGTCAGTTTCTTGACAAAATGAAGACTGACAAGCTATTGTTATCATTTGGATGTGAAGTATTGTTCAGTCTCATGTATGGAGGGCTTGGCCTCTAGCTGGTAGCACTATTATAAAAGATGATAGAAAGTTCAAGTAGAGGCATCTAACTAGAAGTAGTCACTACAGTCATGCCCTAGAAAGACGTGAAAGATTCAGGTGCACACAGAAGAAAATTAATAGAAGACTGGAGCAAGGTACTGCAAAGACCAGCATGTATATTACATGCATACGCTTGTTGCTAGGAGAAAGGCAAAGAGGGATGACACACTGAAGTCAACCAGAGTGGTAACACATGATACCAGAAGTATGAGATTAATAATTCAGTTAAATAAGGAGTAAGATCATTTAAAGTAGTGTGATAAAGGACTGAATATGTAAATATACTGGCCAGTTTTAGCCATTAGCCTGAAACAGCCTAGAGTCACCTAAGAAAGTAGTCTCAATTGATGGACTGCCCATATTAGACTTCCCTGTGGATATGCCATAGGGGGTTATGTTGATTGTTAATTGATATAGGAGGTCCCAGCTCACTGTGAGTGGCACTATTCCCTAGGAAGGTAGTCCTGGGCTACAAAGAAAACTAGTTAAGCATGAGTCTGAGCCATCCACCTAGCCAGCTGGCATGTATTCTTTCATGGTTTCTACTTCAAATTCCTGCCTCATTTCCTGCCCTCACTAACTCAAAGATAGGCAGCAACCTGTAAGCTAAAATAAATGCTTTTCTCCCCTAACTTGCTTTTGTTCACTATTTTATCACTGCAAGAGATATAAAACTAGAAAAGTAACTAATGCGGAAAGAGGATGATATTGGGACTAAGATGGTATCCATGAATGTAGTGAGGAGAGTAAAGGGTAGGAAATAGCAATTGGTTCTGCATACATTCTTAATTTTAAGTTTTAAAGATGCATTTATTGTATTTTTTGTGTATGAGTGTTTTGCCCACATGTATGTATATGTACCATGAGCATGCCCAGTGACCAGTAAAGTCAGAAGAGGGCTTTTGGGTTCCCTGGAACTGGAATTATGGATGGTTATAGCCCACCATCTAGGTACTTGGAACTGAACTTGGGTCTTCTGCAAGAGCAACAAGTGTTCTTAACCACTAAGATATCTCTCCAGTCCTGGATTTTGGATATATTCTGATGACTAAATATAATTATTGAGCGTTTGGAAAAACCTATAAAATCTAATTTAGTGTGAGAAAAACCAGAGTAAAAATGGATTAAAATGTTAGGTATAGCTAAATGATAATGAAATTGACTAAGATAAAAAGGACAACAGAATATCTGAGAGAAAAATCAGAAGCAATAATTTGGTAAATGAAATTTGTGCAGATCACTCACTTGCTGTGGGATGGTCTGTATGTCAAGTGTGTTGCTGATTGGTCAGTAAATAAACCACTGATTGGCCAGTGGCTAGGCAGGAAGTATAGGCGGGACAAGGAGGAGAATAAAGCTGGAAGTGGAAGGCTGAGTCAGAGACACTGCCAGCGCCATGATGAGAAACAGCATGTGAAGATGCCGGTAAGCCACGAGCCACATGGCAGGGTATAGATTAATGGAAATGGATTAATTTAAGCTGTAAGAACAGTTAGCAAGAAGCCTGCCACGGCCATACAGTTTGTAACCAATATAAGTCTCTGTGTTTACTTGTTTGGGTCTGAGTGGCTGTGGGACTGGCGGGTGATAGAGATTTGTCCTGACTGTGGGCCAGGCAGGAAAACTCTAGCTACACTCACTGGACATCCTAGTGAGTAATGAAATGGAGAAAAACTTGAGAATAATTAGTATCTATAGGATAATGAAAGCAACCAAATGGATGAGCTCAACTGAATGAGTTATAGGAGAAAATGTTTTCAAGAATAAGACCAGCAGGTAAAAGGTAGTCTTCAGAAGGAAATAGAGAAACTGACACAAAACTGAAAAAAGACAATGCTGGAATGTAATGTTGCAGCTGGTATCAAAGTGAAGAAAATCTAAATAACCAAGCAACAAAACGAGGTCAGTGGAGCAAAGGTTTCAGCAATACGAATGCCAGTATGGTGATTATCTGAAAACCTTACTGGAACAAGAGCATATTTGCGAGTAAATGGAAGTTTATTATTTGGAAATTAAGGAATATGGTGTGCAAAGTAAGAAACAAATTAGAACTTCAAACGCTCCAACAAAAAGATATTTAAAAAATCAATGATTATGACAAATTTTTATGAAAAAATTTTAAAATGATAAACAATTCAATTAGGTTTTGAAAAACCTATAAAATCTAATCTATTGCAATAGAATATATTTTAAATTATAATTATTAAATGCACTGTCCATGAGATCAGTAATAAGAGGTGTCCATTATTCAACTTCTAGTCAACACTGCACCAGAAGTCTCAGATAGTACAATAAAGCAACAGCAAAAACAGAAATAGTTATCAGAAAAGAAATAAAGTCATCTGTTTTGGATGATACTACTTCCACAAACAAAATCTTAAGGCATCTACAAAGACCTATAATTAATGAGGGAGTAGCAATAGCAGTACAAACGGTATGAACTAATCAATAATTCTATTTCTATGTACACGACAAGTCAAAAACTAAAAAAAAATGGTTAAGACATGAAATAATATATTTGATGAAAAATAAATCCATCAAAAATGGATTTATTTACCATCAAAATCAGGTAAATTTTTACGCATAAAAATAGAAGACATTGTAAATAATTAAAAAGATGAAACAAATATGTGAACTGAAGGGTTTAATAAAAATATCACTATAACAAAATAAAACTGCTTGTTTTATGAAAACTGATGAGTTAATGTATATAAAAATGCAAAGACAAAAGGAGCGAGGTAATCTTAAAGAGCAATTAATGAAGAGAGATGACTGCATTATCAACTATTGAGATGTAACAAGAAGCTAGATTAAAACTGTTCACTGCCTACAAAACAGAAAACAAAATCTTACTTTCATAATGTCCCTGTTTTATAGCAAAGATGAGATTGCAATGCAGCAGATCCATTATCTTTTCAAATAAATGGATTAGTTAGACATAAGTGCATGTACTCAAGAATAGTGTTATATTCCAGTAAACCACTGTAGACAAAGCAGTGTAAGTCAAGAATGCATTAAATTCACCTAATATACTGGAATCTTAGCTTAGCAACATGCACACTTCAAATCTTGCCTTTTCCCCCTCATATTTATAGGTCACTGCAAGTTGTAGATCATGGTCATTCTCTATAGCACTAGCACAAGGAAAATCTTTTAAAATTGAGTTTTCTTGAGACAGAGTCTTAGTAACCCAGACTAATCTCAAACTTGTATTTCTCCTGCCTCAGACTCCCTAGGCTTGGGAGAGAATTTTTCTCCAGTTTCTACTTTTATTCACAATTTCTTAATTCGAAGTCAATGCTTACATTCAAAGCATAATATAAGTTGATATTTAATTACCAAACAATATTATCACTAAACGATCAAAAGGTAACTTAAGAAAATATGATTAGTGATTGTCAACTATACCTGTGGCAAAAGCTACATACAAAAGTCATCAATGTGTATTACTTACCTTTTCAAGTAAGTAGCCAATGACTAAAAAGCCTTTTCCACCCAGCATCTGTTCTTGCATGGCTACTGAACTTTTAAGTAGTTCAACGAGGAATGCCAAAAGAGTAGCACTGCGTGTAAAGTACAGACAATTTCATTTTGTAGTCATTAAATATTTATTATAAACATAGTGCTCCATTTCAGTAATTTATTATGCCAAACAATAACAAACATTCAAATTAATTTCTATTTTGTTAAAAAAATGCTGTATGACTTTAAATACACAAACATGTACCTTGTCACAAGTAAGAGAAGATGTGATTAGTTTTATCCTTCAAATTAAAAACAATAAACTAAAAAAATAACTGTATAATTTATATCCCAGTTAAGCATAAAATGTATCGATACATATATAAAAACTAATTCCTACTTTGAGTGAACCTTGCAAAAGAAACATATCACTATTCTATAATATAAACACTATCATAATATTATATTTAAAACAGGCTATAAAAGTTTGAAATATGTACAGGAAATTGTTTGTGAAGAACATACCTGTTCTTAAACTTATTTTAGAACTATTGTTTATAAGCACTTATTTGATTTATAAAAATCAACCAGAGAAATTTCACATACCACTTATGTCCACACATGCCCTCAGAAAAGTTCATGAGAGCAAAGTAAAGAAATGACTCATGTATTATAGAAGTGAGAAGCTGCTAAAATTAATTACACAGTGCACACAAACATATAAAATCAGATAACGGTGGGTACCAGACAAGATAAGCACTTGGTATATACACTGAATGAGTAAATGAGGAAAAAAAGGAAAGTGACTGCAAAGAATTAAGCTTTGATAATGTATTTCTTCATGAGTTAGAGATATATTTTCAACCAGCAGCACTGATACATGAATGAAAACATACAGCCTTCATTATATGTGCTTAACACAGTTAGAAGAAACTGCCATATACTAGACTTTATTAGGAACTGAAATACTATCTATCTGAAATGTTTTGTAATATGTCTCATATTGCCTATGTATAATAAACACAGCATTATTCTTTCTTAAAAATATTTAAGAAAATTTGATAATGAGGAAAGCTCAACAATTATAAAAGAAATATATTTAACTGAACTTTAACTTACTTAGCTCTCCTGGTTTCAAAAGTATTGACAACACACTTCTCCAGTAATTTGGAATGACTATCTATCTATCTATCTATCTATCTATCTATCTATCTATCTATCTATCTATCTCTCTATCTATCTCTCTATCTATCTCTCTATCTGTTAGACTAAAAAAATGTTCTCATAACAAGAACCAACAGCAAAATAATCATTACCATTATTATAAAAAGTGATGATTGAAATCTACTTGATACTCTGATAAACATACAACCCAGAAATAAAGTACTTCATCACAGGAAATTAAAACTTAATCACATTAGCTAGTTCTACATCGGTAAACCATACACACAAAAAAATGAAAATTAGTATTACCAAACAGTGATACTCTTTTTACTTTATCTCTGAGCCAAAGGTAAGTATTTCTAAGGAAAACACAACTAGCAAAGACTCCCTTGGGATTCTGTAAAGAAGCTATTAAGCAATCTAGTTGATTTCAAATGAATTGGGTCAATAGTCAAGTCCATTTCACAAACAACTGCTTAAATCCTCTATTACGTATAACATTTCTGTTTAAATGTTTGAAAATAAAGAAAGCTACTGCATAGACAATCCACAATTTTCAAACCTATTCATGGAATTTCACCTACACATGAGTTAGGAAAGTGGGTTCCTAAGCATCAGAACTGTCAAAAGAGAAGACTGAAGTCTGCCTCGCAACGGTCCCTATGATACATTAAGGAAAAACTGGAAGTATTCTTTGAGAAAGTCACACACACATGCACATAAAATTACAAAGATGCCGTGGACTTTTTTATAAATCTTTTATATCACAAAATTATTCATTTGCAGTCATGTAATGTGTGAATTCAGGCTTCTAAGTACAGTGGCACTCCAGTGCAAAAGCAGAAGGACACATTTGTTATAATTCCAAAATGTGAACACAAGATCATGCTGTCCATAAAACATTGATTCCACTTTGGTATTATCCGTGAGAACAGAAAACTCAAATGCATTTACTAACCAAAGTATTTGAATTTATACCTAAGACCAAATGCAATAATAGCATCGAATCTTTTCAAAAAAAATCTTAAAAGTAAGGTATTTTTTGACAAAGTGGACTTAATAAGATGGCCATCTTTGAAGATGTACAATTTCAAACATAATTTAACAAACTTACCAGTAACTAAAATGCATCGGATTGTTGCAGGGCTCACAATAAACTTGCAAAATTCTGTGTACTGCCATACAAAATTTCTCTCCATTCTTGCCTATTTCCAACTCCCCTAGATACAAAGGCAAATATAAAGGATACTTCAGCCCATTCCTATATCTCCTGCATTCCACTTCCTGTCTAGAACACATCACTTCATGTGTCAGGGTCTAAACATATACACTAAGCCAAAAGAAAGGCAAGCAGCTCTGTCAACCAAAACTAAGACAACATAAAACATGGCTGCGCAAAGTACAGCTTCAGCCAGCCAGAGACAGACTGTCAGAGGGTTCCTGGGCAGATTAGAGGGTATTAATTATTATGCAGTAATATAAAACTACTAACCTTTCCAATTAAAAGTACTATAATGTATTATTTTGTAAGTAACAATCCTACTTTAGGAATGGTTGAGGATTTTTAAATCCTGTCTCCTTTGAAGGGCAATGACACTAATAATCTACTATGGGGAATTTTCTCCTGAAAACTTAATTACCATCTTCCAATTCTTAATAAGCTTTGATTAAGTTAGCAAATAATATTCACGTATCATTATTTGTGAGAGCTAAACATCAGAGGGTGAAGAGGTAGCATGATACCAACAACTCGGGATATTTGTTGTCAGGGCCTGCTCACCATCTCAGTAGAGAATCATACAACAGTTGTGAACAACATATGAGAATATTTAGTCACTACATTTAATATAAATAATTTTAAATGAAAATATATACACTATATTTTCATTCCATTAAAATGTATGTGACTATAGATTGACTTATTTTCAGTGCTTTTTCTACTTAGTGTTTCAAAATAACTAATGTAGACTATTCATTGATAGAATCAAGAAAGTTTTAATATCTTTGGGTACTTTTAGTATTCAGATACACAAGATATTGCAAAGATATGCCTCCTTTGTAAATGAAGTTAGAAGGAATGAACATATAATCTATGAACATTTCTAAAGCCATCTCATATAAAAATAGAATCTGAATACTTGATGTTTATATTAAAACAAACAAGCTATCATATCTCAGTTGGCTTTCAAAATAAACATCTTTTTATTAAAAAGAATGTAATGAACCTATGCAAAACTTAAAAGATTTTTGCTGAGACCCAATACCTCTTCTCCTTAAAAATGGTGAATTTAATATCTTAAAAACCCTATAGACAAAATGAGTGTCAAATTAAATTCAAAAATAGATTAAGATATCCTTAAAATCTTTTGAAAATAATATCATTTTTCATCTCTTTAAGTAGCCTAATGTTAAAATACACTAAAATCTTTCAAAGATTATTAAAATCATATAAAATACCTACTACACCATAGATTCTGTGCTATTCTGTCACCCCCAAGCCAAGATGATCATTCTGTGTGGGGTGCAAAGAAAGGTCAAGGCTGATCCAAAAAAATTTGTGTCACAAACTTATAACGGGCGGAGGGTCTGGGTAGGAAGGGGAGGTGATCCAGGGATATAGGTAAGTGGAGAAATGCTTACCTAGCATGCGTAAGGCAATAGATCTAATTCCCAGTACTTAAAAAAAATTTTTTTTTAAATAAAAGAATCAATATCTCAGAAGAGTTAACCTCCTTTACAGTTCAAAATGAGAAAGGCCTAAACCAAGTTTCTAACTGCAATGGCCATTTTTGAACATGGTGCTCCTAAAGACACCACTTGTGAGTTCTGCAAGGAAACACTGACACAGGCAAGGCCGCCTAACTCAGTGTGCACAGAAACTTCACAGCAAAGGCAACTGCTTCAGTACAGCAACTGCAACGCTGGCAGAAGAAAGGATAGACAGAAGCACGGGTGGTAGCACAGGGTACCTTCTGGGTATTTTTTCCAAGAAATCTCTGCACGTTAATTTCAATATTTTCATTTAGGTGATTTAAACATGAAAATACTTAAGAGATTTGCAGAGATGTTCTAAAACTCAAGTATTTATATCTTCCTCTGTTATAGGTTGTGACTTCATATTTCAACATCCTACATCTGACAGATACAAAAAAACTTCAAAGCCTAAAATTTTACTATTTAGATGTACCAATGAAAGAAAAAAAATGTTAAATGTATACATTGCCTGGAGAGATGGCTCATCAGTGAAGAGCACTGGTTGCTCTTGCAGAGGACCAAGGTTTGGTTCCCAGCACCCATATGGTAGCTTATTTGTATCTCCAGTTCCAGGGGATCTGGTGCTCTCTTCTGACCTCCACGGGCACCCACAAATTAAAATGTCCTTGTGCTCACCCTTCTGCTTTGGACTCACACCACCTCAATACCTGTAACGTAGCAAGAATGCTTCTCTGTCACTACAGCTCTGACTTTTTAAGAAAGTCATGTAAGTGGAGTAAGTACACGATCTTCCAAGGTTCCCTTCTAGACTTCCATATATTTCCTAATTTTGAGATTCATCCCAGTAAATACATATTTCAGAGTATTTTTAAGTCTTAAATATTTCATGGTAGAAATTGATGAGTCATTTTGGACAACCATTCATCTCAAGAGAGCACTAGGGTTACAGCAAGGGAGTGTGAATAAGGCTACTATAAAAATAAATAAGGATGCTTGCATATGAGCAGTTTCCATTCTTTTCTCATAAATAATACCAAGGAGTAGAAAGCTAAAATACACATGATATGGCTGACTTAATACAAAACTGCCAAAATATATTCCAGAGATGCTGTACCCTTTGGTAATCCTACTAATACTGGTGTTCTGCTGTGTGGCACATCACTGCCAGCATCGGCAGCACAGGTGTTTTTGTTGTTGTTTTGTATTTTGTTTTTCTTTTATTTCCCTGGCCATTCTACTAGGTGTACAATGCTATCAAACAGTGATAACCTCCCTATCAGCAATGTTGAAAACCTTCTTGAGCTACTCTGACACATTCATTTTACTAATGTGTCTACTTAGGTGGGGTTTCTTTGACAATTTTTTAATTGGATTATTTTTTATACTTGAGTGTGGTGATATATTGTGTACCCTAATAAAGTTTGCCTGAGGATCAGAGGACAGAGCCAGCCACTAGATTAGACATAGAGGTCAGGCAGTGTGGCACACACCTTTAATCACTTGAGATCTCATGCCTTTGCTTGGGAAGCACACACACCTTTAATTCTAGGAAGTAATATGGCAGGGCAGAGAAAGGTATATAAGGTGTGAGGAAACAGGAACTCACTCTCTTTAGGCTGAGGATTAAGAGCTAGTGGCTGGCTGTTCTGCTTCTCTGATATCTGGCTCTAGATTTTTTATTAAAAGACCATCTAAGATTCGAACAACACTTGAGGGCTAACAGTGCTTTGTATACAACTGAAAGAACCCTTCTTCAAATAAGAAATGGGCTATTATTTCAATCTGTAACATGTCTTTTCATAGGATTTTTGTTTGAGAATTCCATCCGTGTATATAATGTGTTTTTATAAGTTCTTCCCCCCTACACTTCCCCTGAAATTTCATGTGCTCTTTTTCTGAAGTCTAGCAAGTCCACTTAGTGTTGCCAGTATGTGCCTGGGTATGGAACCATCTTCTGAAGCGTGGGTAGCTCTTGAGGTGAACAACACCTCCAAAAAAGATAACCCATTCCTTGTACCATGGTTTTAATTTGATAGTTACGGTGTCTGGAAGAGGCACTGTTTCTTCATTATACGGTAATACCATTTAAACTTTTAAAAATATATTATGCATCTTAGGAAGCTTTACAGAAGCAAAAAGTAAAGCATTTTCAAACTGGTGTTGCCACTATGGAAATAGGCTGGGAGCTTGCTCAAAAAGCTAGTACCAGACCTACTATATTGTCCATCTATACCACTGTAGTGGTTTGAATGAGAATGGTCCCCATAGGCTCATATATTAGAATGCTTAGTCATCAGGGAGTGGTACTGTCTGAGAGGGATTAGGAGGTGTGCCTTGCTGTGGATGAAGTGTGTCACTAGGGGTACGTTTAAAATGCTCAAGTAAGGCACAGTGTCACTCTCTTCCTGCTTCCTGCAGATCAGGATCTAGAACTCTCAGCTACTTCTCCAGCACCATATCTGCCTGCATGCTGCCATGCTCCCTATGATGATAACGGACTAAATCTCTGAAACTGTGAACAAGCTCCAAGGAAATGCTTTCTCAGAATTGCCGTAGTCATAAGGTCTCTTCACAGAAATAGTACAGTGACAAAAAAAACATGTTAGGCATATACTCAAAGGACACTATATACAACTACAGAGATACTAGTTCACCTATGTTTACTGCTGCTCTCTTCACAATAGCTAGGAAATAGAAATAGTCTATATGTCCATCAACTAATGAATGGGTAATGAAAGTGGAGTGCATTTACAAAATTGACTATTATTCAGCTGTTCAGGAAAAATAAACTTATCACATTTTCAGGTAAAATGGATGGATCTGGATAGTGAGTGAGATAACCCGGACCCTGAAAGACAAATGTTGTATTTCTTTCTCATATGCAGAGGCTAGTTTTGATATATATGTTTAAATTGGAGTACCTATAGAAGTCAGGAAATCAGTAAGGGGGAGGGTAAAGGACTTTCAAGGAACAGGAGATAGAATGCACACGGTATGAAAGGGGCATGAGGAATAACAGATGAAGAAGAGTTAAATGAGAGGAGGCAAGGTGGAGGAGGGAGTATGGGAGGATCATTACCACTAAAGGTGTTTTACCACATTTTATCAAACAGAAGTACTGATCTTGATGATACAGTGTGAATATTTTCTTTCATTAATTAGTTTTGGTGTCATATCTAAAAAGACTTTGTCCAGCCTGTTACAAAGATTTCCTCTTATAGTTCCTCTTTTGTAGTTGTATGTTCTATATTTAGGCTTTTTTTTTAAGCAAATTTTACTTGGGATAAGTTATTTAGCTTTGACAGGTAATTTGGGGCAAATGACTATTTTCCTGCCATTATTTCAAAGTGCATTTGTACCTTTACCACAAAATGAAAAGGAAAAAAATTCCAAGTGTTTATGTGTGTTCTTCATTGTAGTATAGTAAGTCCTAAAGTCAGCTAATTAAAATTCCCTCAATCTGTGTTGCAAATTAGTTTAGGCACCCTAGTTACTTTGTCCTCCTACATAAACTTTAAAGTCATCTTTTTCACACCAATGAATATAGGAGATTCTTACTGGTGTTCTAATAAATCTATATAACAAGTAATATAATCTGTATTACTATGCTGAGTGGTCCTATCCAGAAAACTTCCGTAACTTTCCACTTACTTAAATACTGAATTTCTTTTATTAGCAATTTGCAGTTTTCAGCACTCAGAACATATAAATATCTTATGCAATTTATGCTTAAACACTTAAATTTTTTTACATATTCTTTTAAAAGTCTCTCTGTCTCTCTCTCTGTCTGTCTCTGTCTCTGTCTCTCTCTGTCTCTCTCTCTCTCTCTCTCTCTGTATGTGTGTTCATGCATGCATGCCTTCCTGCCTTTCTCAGTGTGTGTATAGGCTTGTGTATGCAGATACATGCAGAGACCAGAGGCACTAGCTCCCTTCAGCTGGAGTTACATATGGATGTTAACCATCTGATGCAGGAACCAATCTCCTAAGTTCTCAGGTTCTCTGCAAGAACAGTATGCCCTCCTAAACACTAAACTATCTTCTCTAGCCTCTGAAACCACCCTTGAAAGCATTTTTTTAAATTAGGTGTCGTATAGCACATTGTTAGATACAGAGAAACATAGTTTAATTTTGTTTGAGTATATTTAATCCTACACTTGCTAAAGAGTGTAAAACTCCTCAACTAAAACTGGAATTTCATGTGTGTCAATTCCTTGAAAATTTGTATAAAGAAATCCACACCATCTTTGAAAACTGATCATTGTAATTTTCTGTTTACAATCTCTGTAACTCATCTTAGTTTTCTTGTCTTGTTGCCCCTGATATAGATCAAGTCCATATATACAGCACAGGAGAGGCTTTAAAAACTGCATAGGCTCACAGTAAAGAACACTCCCCTTTCTAGGATCTCACTGACACTTTAACTTCCCTTATCAAAAAAAAAACAAAAACAAAAACAAAAAAACCTGAGACTTTTTCTTCTCCTTCTTTTATATTTTTCTCTAACTCTTCCTATATCCAAAGCTACCAGTAGGAAAACTGAGACAATAAAAAATAAAAATTAAAAAAAAGAAAGTTCAGAGATGATTTGTCTCAATGGTCAAAGGAAAGGATACCCCTCCCTCAGATTTGGCTGTGATAGTTTGGGCTTCATTAGTGCATCTGCTTTCATGGAGACGAGACTGACTGGTAGAAATGAGGACACAAAAGGGCAGGATGAAGAAAGGAAAAGGAACAGTAACTTCTCTACTAGAAATAAAGGGTTTCTCTTAGAGATGTAGTCATTCTCACTCATATTCTCTGGTTTCTCTAAAAACACCACCCCCATAGCTTCTTCCTCAATCCCAGGTTTCTAGTGTATATAGTTCACCCCTGAGTATACAGAAGTCACAAACTATAGTGAGCACAACACTACCTTAAAGGTACTATGAACTCTGCACTATTTACTCACTCTACCTACTACTGTGTACTTTTGAGAGCTCTCAAACAGTCAATAAATTTTGCCAAATAAAAGATTTTCTTATCATACTGAGAGACAGAAACAGATAGAATATGCTCATTACAGGAATGTTTAATTCTTACTAATTTAATTGACTCTTAAAACTAAGATGGTCCAATGTAATTCACTATCTTGTGATTTTTGTATGCTAATGGGAAAGACTAGTGATAAATAGTACATTACCAGTTAATCAAGTTTATATAGTGTCACAGTGTCAATTGTCTTTAGATCCTTTCGTAACGTTGAGCTGCCATTCTGATCAAGAACTATGGCAATTCACAAAATTGACCAGATAAGAAACCAGTACACCAGAGATGATGCTAGTTATCATCATTCCCATGTTAGCTCCCTCCTCCTTATATAACCAGACTATATTTCCTAGCTCCATTATAGTTAGCCATGTGTCTAAATCAACAAAATGAGAGCAGAAGTCTCTAGTGGGATCAAAGGTAAAGAGTTCATGTGTAATTCTCTAATCTCTTTCTTCTAATAAAATAAATACTGGCTCCTCTGAGATATGAGAGTGAGATTTAAAAGCAAATCCCTAAATGAACTGTATCTGGCCGTGTTAACAATATGTCTTTCTGGAGGAAAGCTACCAAATTTCCTGTATAATTTGACACTGCATTTCCTATCCTAACACAAACAGACCTGAAGAAAACCAAAACACTATACACTACTATGTACTTCAAAATTTTGTCCCACTAGTCTCTCCTTACTTAATTCTAATTCTTCTTTATCTTCATACTATATATTCTAGTATACTTGGGTCAGAAAGCTACAGCAACAGCAAACTTGTCTCAGCTCTAACAATACTTTGCAAAAGCTATTCATAATACTCAGAGACCAAACACTTTCACAAATATACACACTGACTTGTGGAGGACAGAAAACTAGATTATTTTATTAATATTTAAATTATGTGAATGCTGACTCATGAGAACAATATTCAATTATTACTGTTTTCCCACACAATTCCAAAACAGGTTTGTTTTTTTTTGACTTCTGTAACTCCACTCAGTAGGTACAGATACAAATTATGAAGTACAACCTAAGACCAATCCTAAAATTCCTTTTAATACCCAGCCGATATAAAATGATTTTCCTCTATGGATTTACATCATCCTTACTCAATGTTCCCTACCAACCAGTTACTCTCCAGCTGTGGGCAAACAAAAACCTGACCACTTGACTAAAACAGAAAGGGCAGCACCAACATTTCATTTCAAAAATCTTCACGCTATCTTTCTGTAACTAGATTAACGTCTGTAAGAGACACTGGCTACAGGTGGTTCTTATATGAGTCATCTGTTCTTACATGAAGCAATAGAAAGTTTCATCTTGAGAAATCTGCTCAGGTCATGGAGTTGAGGCTGTCAGTAAGTACATATAGCTTTGCTTCTCATGAATGTCTAGATTTTGGCTGTAATATTGATGGATGCCATAACTCCTTTTAGGGCTCCAATGTCATTCACAACTTTACAAAATTCAGGAAACAAAAAATTGCTACTTTTATTGAAATAAAAATCTTACTGCATGTTACTGATGATATGTTAATAAACTTACATAACTTATAGCTTCTCCCTCCTTTAATTGTTAAGGATATTTGCTGTAGACCACGAGCCATGAAGGCATTAACTACAGATCAAACTCTGGCCTAGGTAATAATAGTTCCTCTTTCCAAATATTGTTTACATAAAAGGAATAACTATACATATTAATGGGGTAACATGTTATCTTTCTGTATGTGTATAACTGTGTGATGTTTAAATGATTTTAAAATATCTACATCCTCATGCATCACTTACAGTAAAGACATTCATAGTTAGTCCCTTCTCTAGAGTCACAGTCCCATGCACATGACATAAGAGCTACTCATTCCCATCGTTAAACTGTAATTTGGTACCTACTGATTTTGTTCCCACTGGTCTTTTCTAGATTTAAGTTCTAAACTTTCCTTATGTGAAACCAGGCACCAACTTTAGTAGAAATATTTTAATAAATGCATATGTTTTAGATGTTCCTACAAACAAGATTTACCTCAAGAACTCCACAAACTGCTCTGAGTTAATATTTTTAAAATCCCCTTTATTGTATAGAAAATTTGGCACAAGAAAAGAAAATGTAATAGAGAATAATGATATACTCCAGATTTTTTCTTGAATCCCTCAGGCACGTTGTCTTTTTTGCTGCATTTATCAGATATGCAACTGAGGAAGGCATGTTAAAAATAAACCAAAAAAATCTTATTCATTTTCTTGGAAACCGATGGCTATTCACAATTAATTTCTTTCCATGAATAACTGCTCAAAAACATAAATATGTTTTCAAGATGCTTTGAGTCTCTCCATCCACAAAAGCTGTCAATAAAAATCTTCAATACTCAGATTCAAAGTAACACTGCCCATTAATAAAGGTGAATTGTAAAGGAAGTATCTAGAGTGAAACAAATTTAATGTTTTCATCAAACTATCATTGAAAATCTCAAAATGGAATTCAGAAACCGATAAATGTTAAGGATTTATACAGAAATTAGAGTCTAAAATACAGATGTTCTAAACATTTGTGAGACAGAAAAGTATCAGGATAATAAACTTCTGTTATTATTTGAATAATTATTGAGGGCCAAACACATACTTTCTTCTGTGTCCTTGGCAGAAATCTATCTGCAAGTCTGTTTTTGTTTTTCGTTTTTTTGCTTTTAAATCATAAATTAATGGTGTCAAGATAGCCCTTTTATAAGGACTCGTTTATAAATTCAGGTGACCAATACCAGGACCTACACTCTGACAATGGATCCTCATCCAAGTTCCTCTTAGACTTAGGGGAAATGCCGTATGTGTTCTATTCACAGCCACGTAAGAATATATGGTAGAATAACCAGACAGTTCATGGCACCATGTATGTCTGCACATGACCCTTGTGCAAGATACTCAATTCACAGGAACTGATCCGTACAAACTTCTTTCCATTGGGTTCCTGACCACTAGTCTACTAGAAATCCTTGAATTCTCATCTTTAATTCAACCGTGCCTGAACTGTATTAAAGTAGTAACTAGTAAACCTGGCTTTCAGAGTTACAAAAGTTCCATGTCAAATCTGCAACTGCTCTGAGCCAACTATAACTTCAAAGAAGACAGCATCCCCAAACCTTCCCAGCAAGATTCTCTTCCATCTTTGCCTTACTGTGTGTGATCTTGCCTTTAAGTTTCACACTGAGTAACCATGTAATAAGAGATGAGACTTAAAAGCAGAGATTCTGCTAGTAACTTGTCCAAAAAGAAATTAATGTCTCTGCCAAAAGGAAAGTATGACCATCATGAAAGCCTCTAAATGATACAAAGTAATATCAAAGCAATCGTACAAAGGCCTTCCATGTTTCTGTTAGGCCACCAAAGGAGAGATTCTCAATGATGTTATCTGAAATAACTTATATGACAAATGAACCACAAAGAAAAAAAATATTAACACATTTAAATTTGGAAATAACAAGTATTGTTTAACCTTTTTATAGTATCTGCCCCTAAACTCTCAAAAAAAATATTTGAAATTGTCTTTTCTGCATCAGATAATCAACAGAAAAAGAAGCATTTTGTTGTTCAGAAAATTGTATTGTACAGAGAGACACGCCTATCAAGAGATTAAGAGTTTGTTCAAACACAATGAAGACTTATAGTACCAGAGAAGGGTAAGTATAACTGATGCTCTACAAAATATAAAATTCTAGTCACATTCAGATTCTGAATCTCCTTGAAGAAAAATTGAAAAGCAAACAATATTAAATGAAAAATGAATAAATCAGGGGCCACCAAATCTATGACTTTAGGGAACATATTAGAACAGGTTAATAACGATCCAGTCTTCTGTCTAGATAAATAAAACAAAATTGGCCACCTGACATCTATTATTTCCATGAGCTGTACCTAAGTAGTTTCACTTCAAAGATGGTTTCCTTACAATTCGCTGTTGCTGTTTGGTTTTTTTGTTTTGTTTTTTACAGTGGCTAAAAAGGAAATGCGACTATTAAGTGCAACAACATGTTCTTCCATAAAAGTATAAAAAAATTGAGGAAATATAATTGAATGAATTACTTTAGTAAATATTTAATAAAGTATTTAAATAAAATTGAAAATAAAAGCACTAATTATATTTTAAATCAACAACAACAACCTCCACTAGGAGAAATCATCTTATACAAACACTGGTTTTACTTCTTTGGCTTAGCATACACAATCACATGTTATGTTTTGGCTAGTTGATTAAAAGCACATAATAAAAGTTAACAATCTATGTATAGCAGTACATTTTCCTGAACTAAAAATCAAAAACATTTGATGTCACTTTTATGAATACAGCAAAATAAGTTTCAGATAGCTAAACAATGAAACATCTAAGTTTAATGTATGACAAAGAGCTAATTAGGACTGATTATTGCTAAGGGGACATATAAGTCAACTTGATCACAGGAATAACTTTGGTAAGTCAAGACAGAATAATTTAAGACAGAAAGAAAAGAATTATTTAACTTTACTAAACTAACTAACATGTCCCAATTTTCACCTTGTAAGAGGACCTTTGAAATACATGATCACTGATACAAACGTTCTGTGAAATTCTCTGAGTGGTGTCTTACATTCCATCATTCTAGGAAAAAACCTACAGGTGTAATTAAAAGTAAAAAACTACTTTGTCTAGGAAATACTTACAGACTTACATGACTTCATTTAAATTATTACTTGAAATTAATTTTTAATTTATGAAATATCATTGTTTAAGAGATCACTAAAAATGGGATTCTAGAAGCATTCATAAGATTCTACATGTGGCTCTGAACTCAGGTCTTCTCAGTCAGAACCTTTACATCCACTCTCACTAAGCTTGTGTGATCCTGTGATTGTTTATGTTCACTCTTTCTCATCATCAGTAGAATACAGTTAGCTCACATAACACGAGTACAGTATTTAAAATATTTTATTAGGCTATAGTTTACAAATGATAGTAGCTTATTTTATGTTTTACAGAAATAATATATTGCTGGCACTAACAATCACATTTGGTTATTTATCTTTGAAAAGTCTTTGGTAAACTGACAGTGAAAGTGTCTTTCAGATGGAACAGACACAATACAAGAGTAAATACTCAAGGAATATCATATACAACTTCTATCAACTCATGACCAACCCTATGATCTGAAATCAGAGCACAGAAGAGAGTTGAAACCAAAAGAACCTTTATCTTTGCTCCACAGAATTTCTGCTGAGAATTTCCAATATACTTTTGCTTCATGGGAAAAAAATCAACTTAAATCATTGATTCAAAAAACATTTACACTGTCACACAATAAAGAAAGAATGCTTGTTTTGTGTGCATCGCCTAAAGTTTTTAACTGCTTATTCTTATTTTGAAATGTCTAATTTTACCTGAACCAAAGAAGGGGTCAAAGATATTTGGATGTTTTGTTGTTCACAGGGATGTTCAAGGTAGTTAATAATTATAAGGAGCATGTAGTTTCACCAACATAAGACATTGGCCTAATTTACTTATGGAAATACAAATTCCTGAACAATTACTACATGTATTGCCACAAGCTATTTGACTCTGCTCAGTATTATTCATCCACATGTCAATTACAGTTTTGCACACTGATGAAGTTTACACTTCTGTATTTTCTTTAAAGGCAAACAAGACAATTACTCCTAGAGATTAAGTACTACAGTAGAAGACAAGTCCAAAAACCATCTTAGAAGGTTCAGGTTTCTGAATCTGGTGTTGATTTCTTTTTATTTTATTTTATAATTTAATTTAATTTTACATATCAGCCACGGATTCCCTTGTCCCCCCCCCCAGTTCCGCCCCCCCTCCCCGCCTTCCCCCTAGCCCACCCCCCATTCTCATCTCCTCCAGGGCAAAGACTCCCCTGGGGATTGAGTTCAACCTGGTAGACTCAGTCCAGGCAGGTCCAGTCCCCTCCTCCCAGGCTGAGCCAAGTGTCCCTGTATAAGCCCAGGTTTCAAACAGCCAGCTCATGCACTGAGCACAGGACCCGGTCCCACTGCCTGGATGCCTCCCAAACAGATCAAGCTAATCAACTGTCTCACCTATTCAGAGGGCCTGATCTAGTTGGGGGCTCCTCAGCTATTGGTTCATAGTTCATGTGTTTCCATTCGTTTGGCTATTTGTCCCTGTGCTTTTGCCAATCCTGGTCTCAACAATTCTCGCTCATACAAACCCTCCTCTTTTTCGCCAAGTGGACTCTTGGAGCTCCACCTGGGCCTCAGGTAGAGCTCCTGGTGTTGATTTCTATACTGTTATCATAACAGCCAAAATACAAAGTTTAAAGTCCTACTCCTATTTCAGTAATTAAGTAGTTATCTAACATAAGTAACATCATTAGTAGAAAGGAAGTCACATGTAAAGCAATATGAGCCTTTGCTATATTACCTTAAAAAGAATGGTGATACACAGGATTGAAAATACAAAATCAAAGCATATCATAAAACCTTGTAGAATCATCTAGCTCACTCAGCCTAATAACAAACTCAGAGGGTTAGTAGATCTACCTACATATCTTATTCTGCATAACTGTAATTCCCTATTATTCAAAGGCTATAGTGCTACAAACTATGGTGTGAAAGAGTTAATAATGTACTGTAAATTGCACTAATAATATTAAGCTCAAGATCTGAATCCTAAACTAAGTGACCAGAAACTTCAGGAATTGAGTGATAACATAATAATGCAACATTCAGGATAAAATAAAGATAGAGCAATCATCCTGCACAAATAAGTCACGTATCCGACTCCAGAAAACAAGTTTACCCTCAGTGAGTTTAATTTTGCTCCTCCTACACCAAACCAAAACTGAGGCTATGAAAACAGTAAAAAGTTTTATAAAAAGGCACTGCTTAATGCATGGAAAATAAAATGCTTCAGAATGAAACACAGAAACTAGAGCAAAACGTTATTACAGCTTAGCTCAATTTCTCTTGAAAGACACTGAAAATGAGATTTTGTTGTATATTTAATACACAAACAAACAGTTTTTAAAAGTATACTGAACTTTCATTGGAAAATTAAAGCATTTTAGAGTGATTCTTGTTTATTTGAAACAAGTTAATACTGGCTAACCTAAAACGATAATTCTACTTTAAGGGCCCATTCATCTTTATGAATTGATAAGCATAAAGCAAGAAATTCTATAAACCTTTACACAGCTAAAAATCTGTATTCATCAAGTGAGGAAGAAATCATCTGTAACAAGTTGCTTTTAGCATTTTATGAATAAATGGCTCTCTTGCTGACACACTGTATTATATGCTGGTCCCTATGAAGAGCAAACATTAAAAGACTGTACAACTGACAACAAATGTTTATAAACAGCATGCCTCAGATATCAAAGACTATGAAACGCTTAATGAAATAATAATAGGAAAGAATTCAAGAGAGCACACAATGAAATCCCACAGTGTCTTAGATGTGGATGTGTACTGTTATTAAAGAGGATTAGAATTTTTTCCTATGACATGTTTTCTATCATCTATAAACTAAGGACAAAATGTACATCACTAAATAAATTGGAATTAGTATTTATGAAGGGGACCTGAGATGTATAATAAAAACAAAGTAAAAAATCAGAATGTTGAATTTTCCCCTTTTACCTCCTTGATAAAATAAACACAACTTAAATATTAAGATAAACATAAGCACTGAAATGAGTTTTGAACTCAAACATAAAAGACTTCCATATATGTTGGTCAAAAGGCCCAAATAACCATTAGAAGTGCTATTAGCATTAAGATTTTATAATAGCTGTCCATAAAGAAATACATTATTGTAGTAATTTTAGTTATAACACTCCAAATTATCTTCTTTCTAAATCTTCCCTGGGAAATATCTTTCAGGTTAAAAATTTATGAATTCCAAGTAATTCCTAAGGACTGTTTAATTGCAAGGCATTTTCTCCACAGCATTAGTTTAAAATGTAGGTCATGATGCATCACACTCCCCTTAGGTATAAACAGCAAAACATTTTGTATTTAAATTCAGGATCATAATGCATGGTTTGTTTGTTTTTGTCTCTGTTTTCACTAAACTGATCTACTGCAGGATCAAAATAAACAAAAATTCACTGTAAAGTAATAGCCCAAAAGGAGACAAGCTCAAGTTTCATTGTCCCATCAAAGCTTTTGACTTTCAAAACTCCAACCTTTATATTACATTGAAATAAAGAATAGCCTATAGACAGGCACTGAATGTCATTAATGAGTATCAGATTTATATTTCAATATGCTTCTTACAAAACAACATTCTTAATACAGGAAGGAACAATACCACTATCAATACTAACAGAAATCTTCAAAGTCAACTCAGCTAATTTGAGAAAACCATGCCTTATATTTTACTGGCTATTAAACTTTTCCCAAAATTTCATTTACTAGTTTGCCATTAATTCAAAATGCAATAACTCACTAAAAATATGTACATGCTAATGAAGTTGTTTTTTTTTATTTTGGACTGAAAAAATGTTTGTCTATGTAACTCTTAAAATCCAAAGCAAAATGGCCATACAGTGCTGAAATTTATCCTCAACCTTAGAAAATACATAAATCAGAACTTGATATACAAGGTATTTTTAATAAAATAAGGGAAGTTATGTGAAGTAAGCATGAATCCCACTTCATTAAAAAGACATTTCAATTTTACCTGAACATGAACAAACCACCATCTCTGTGTGTCCCTCAAAAATGTACATTTAATGGAAAGCTTATGTTAACACTGTTCTAATTTTAGATCATGGTATAGTATTATAAAATGAGTAAGTCTTTAAGCTATAAACTGTATAACTTATTGAACATAGCTTACCCTAGTAGTTTAATATAATCTGACAAGACTATGAGCATTTTCATGGATAAGTTTGGAGCTAACTAAGCCTTTTCCTTAACTGTATATCATAATCACTTTATTACATCTAGAATTACTTCTTTCATTTCTAGGGAGGGTTTTTTTTGTGATAATCAGAATCTAAGCACTGATGGTTATTTTTATATTAGGCAGATGTATGTCTGCCTCAGTTCTAAGAATATTCTTACTGGCACTTAAGACCCAAACACTGTAATATATTATATAGCATGTATATACACATGTATAAAATTATATATTATACACATGTATAAAATAAGCATGTGAAGTATAAGTAGCATACTATACATTCAAAGACAACTTACCAGACAGTTGTTTCCACTTGGCTGTCATTGAGCTGTCGATTGTCCAGCTGGGCAAAAAGTGGGAAAAGTACTTGAATCCCTCCAATTGAATGGATTGCACTATGGATTGAATGTGTTACTATAGCTTTCACATCCTACATAAAGACAAAAATATTTATTAAACTTCCATGACATGATTTTCATTACTATTTCCTGCCCAAGGCATCTTTATATGGTTAGTGTATTTTGATAATGGAACAGCTCTCAAGAATTTAATTATTGATAGACATACATGTATAAAGTAAAAATTAAGTAACTTTGACTAGTCATCTTTAAAGTTGAAATAAGCTGAGAAGACTGTATCCTAAAACCATGAAACTAATTTAACTTATTCTAGAAGAAATATTATTGGGTTTAAGGATATTCAAGCAATTTTCAAGTTGGCAGGTAAAAATATTTTCAAATAAGAGTATTTTTTATACCTAGCAACTTCATGTTCAGGAAGTCAACAGATTTTATTTCAAAGGACACAGAAACACATGATAACAGATGGAACAAGTTTCCAACTAAGTCAAAAGGTGAAGACAGAGGCTTGGTTTAGGAATTCAAACTCAAAAGCAGTAACGTTTTGTAGGTGAGCAGTGCTTACTGTGGGAAATGAAAACACTCTCAGTGCTGAGAGCATGAACACAAAGGCCCATCCACTTACCTGGAGCATCAGCGCATGTGGGGAATGCACAAATATGGAAGCATTTTCCTTTGGTGAGGACTCCAGGCAAAGCTGAGCATCAGTGGCCTTGGCATTGTATGAAAAGGCAATACTACTTGCAAGTTTCCCATCATACAGAACCTGTTTGTGATGTTCTGCCAAATGAATATCACTCTCAGACTTAAACTTGAAGGTACTCTGTAAAAAAAAGTGTCATTAATACTCTTTTTCAAGTATGGGTAAACTTTGAATTTTTAAAGCAAAGAACAACTACCATAATGATAGTTATAATATATATATATAGTATCTGGCACTGGACAGGAGTGGTGCATATCTTGCTACTTTCACTTCAGTTCTGAAAGCTGTTTGATTTATTAACAGTGAATTGTTTTTTTTTTTTTTAAGAAAAATTCAGTTTATAGATTAATCCAAGTATTTACAAACACTGCAAACCAACTATGTCTGGCCAAATTCAAGCAGTTTTCTACCTGTGGCCTGACTACTCTCTATAGTCTTTTTACCTCCAATCTGTTTGCAAACCACTAATTACCAGATGTAAGTGAAGACAAAGGCAAAATGAATAATTAATCACATGTATCCAATGTTATAGATGGTACATTTACATTAAAATATGTTTAGCTATTTCAATATTAGAAATGAGCAAAACTGCCCTATTTGGATCAGATGTTTCATTTTACTTAATTATGTAAAATATAGAACATTATTTCTCATCTCAAAGCTTTTAATTTTAGCTACTTTTTAAAAATCACTGCTTCACATGTTTCAAAATAAAAGTAAGTTTCAAAATATGCCATTTTAAAACTAAAATTTTATTTTTTGTCCCTAATATATACTACAAAAGAAACATGCAACGAGAATTTCTAAAACTCTGTAGTGAAATGATGACTTAGGCAGGTAGTGACGCTGCCAAAAGAAAGCTATCTGATTATCTTTCTCTGGCTGACTTCGTATTGTAAAATAACATTTACCATACACTTCACTAAAGTCATGAACACTTAAAAGGGTTAGTAGTTGTACTTAATCTACTAAGTTTAAACTACCATTTAATAAATATGTTAGCATGTTGACTTCTGTTGCAGACCACCAGTTAGAGAAAACTTACTTCAGAGAAATAAGACATGAGTTAATTTGTAGAAACAAAACTATCTTATGGAAGATAAAGGCAATCAAGAACCACCAAAGTCACCTAGATAAAGAAGGACTACCTAGATAAAGAAGGACTACCTAAAGAGCTGAGTGGGCAAGGGCAGAGCTGTAGTGTAAGCAGGTAGAGTAGATCATGCAGTTATAGCTGAAAAGCCACAGGGAGATACTGGGAGCACTAGTTGAAACTGGAATAGCATCCATCCTAGCCTCTTCAATGAAGAAAAGACTTTTAATGACCTTTGAAACACAGACTAAGATGAGGCTGTGAGGGGAAGGTCCAAGACTATACACAAAGGGGCTTAACTGGGGCTGCGTGGTCCTTGATCCAGTCTCACTTTTTTATGTTTACTGTGGTTAGTTCCATGGGGAAATTACAAGGGTATCACAACAACTCTTGTCCGACAGACAGCCTATATCAAGATAAGACAGATGTTTGCTAGCTTCGTTTCCAGTTCCCAAGCACCTTAGAAAGCAACATTCCCTCTAAAACATGTGTCCAAGCATCAGATAACCTGATTGATGACCCAGTGTTTAAAAATGTTTTCTTTGTTTCGTAATTATCAAACTTTTCTTTAATTCCTTTTATAAAACACAGGTATTCTCGAAAAAAACAATGGACTGTGTTGATTTTTCAATTAACAAATAAAATATACACAAATCCTCAGCATTAAGATTTTCTGCTACTCTCATAAGGATCTTAAAAACATACTACATTTTTCAACTGCAACAGATACTCATTGTTTCTCCATGAGGCCATGCATAAACATGTAATCATAAACATTTAGTAGGATAGCAAAATCAATGAACAAGTAGTAAAGTTAAATAACAGGTTCACTAATGTATACACTTACATATAATAATAACATGTGTGAAAATGTGTCTTAAATATAAGCCACAGGTGCGAAAACATAACAAATAAAACTCCCTGCTTGTTTAAAATATACTAAGATATTTAAAACATCCACATAAAATTAAAATGTTAATTTGCCTCTTAAGAACTTTAAAAATTGATTTATATTTTAAGAATTTTTCTAAATAAATGATAATCAGAATTTTATAAAATAAGAATTTAATTTTTGGCCAACCAAAAACAATCTGCTGATTCCATGCAAATTTGATTTTCATCAAAATTCCATCCAACACAATTCTTAACAGATCTTGAAAGGACAATTGTCAGCTTTATACAGAAAAACAAAAAACCCAAGATAGCTAAAGTAATCCTGAACAATAAAAGAGCTTGCTCAACCCTGTTCACTGCTGCTCTAGTCATAACAGCCAGAAACTGGAAACAACCAAGATGTTGCTGAACAAAAGAATGGATAAAGAAAATGTGGTACATTTAAACAATGGAGTATTATTCAACTGTTTACAAAACAATGACATCATGACATTTGCAGACGAATGGATAGGACTAGAAAAAAATCATCCTCATTGATTTGACCCAGGCCCAGAAAGATAATTTTTTTTGTATTTTTTTTTCATTCTCTTACACGTGGGTAATATCCATTAAATAAATGATAACCAAGCTACAATCTGAGGAACCAGAAAGGTTAGTTATACAGTAAGGGACAAGTGGAGATGCAGGGATCTCTCTGGGAGGGGGAAATAGAATATATTTTATGGATGGCCTGGGGGTCAAGGGAAGGGGAACAGGAGAATCAGGCATTGGTGGGGGGTGGGGGGGTGGGGGGGAGATGGAGTTGAGGAAGGGATTTGGGGGAGAGACAGCTAAAATTGAGGGGCATTTGAGGATGGTATAAAAACCAATTGCAGTGGAAACTTCCTAAAATATATGAAGACAATCTTAATGAAGTCTCCAAATAATAGGGAGACAGAGTCCCAACTGGCCATCTCTTGTCACCAAACTCAGGTTCAGAACACCTGATTAGCCTGGATTATATCCAATTGAGCTGTTGGCTAAAAGGGTCCCATGGAAATCCCCAAAAAACTCAAGCTGTTGCCAAGATAAATAGCTTGCTCTCTACAAACTGACAGCAGCACCCCACTGCTATAGACAATACCCACACAACTCAATGAACATGGAGAGTTGGAGCTGGTGCCTACATAGAACCTTCACCCCTCCATTCTACTGTCTTCAGTAGAGGATGATACTCTGTGTGCTACCAAAAGAGAAACATAAACACCAACCTAAGCACAAAACCTTTGATGTACCATCTGTCTTGCCTGCAAAATATGCTAAGCTTATTACTATAATTATTACGCAAAGCTTGTGGAAGTAACCAACCAATGTCTGATTTGAGTTATGGTCCAGTGGACGAAATGAAACCCATACCTAGCACTGATTGGCTGACCAAGAACCAGAGACTAGATAGCCCAGGGTCCTAAGGTAAAACCAATATAATGACTCCTAGTGACATTCTGCTATACTCATAGATCAGTGCTCAGCCATCATCAGAGAAGCTTCCTCCTGCAGCAGATGGGAACAAATATAGAGATCCACTGCCAGACATCATGCAGAGAGTGAGAGATCTTGGAACACACACTTCTAAATGTGATGTCTCCCCTCAGAGCTCAGGGAACCCCACAAAAGAAGAAGTTGAAAAAGTGTAAGAGCCACAGGGGATGAAGGACACCAGGATAACGAGGCCCTCTAAATCAACTGATCAAGGCTCATATGAACTCACAGAGACTGAAACATCAAGCACAGGGCCTACACAGGTAAGAAACAATTCCTCTGCGTATATATTACAGCTTTCAGTTCAATATTTTTATGGGATTCCTGAGTATGTGAATGACTGTGTCTTGGATTCTTGCAGTTCTTTTCTTTCTGTTGGTTTGCCTTGTACAAGTCTGATGTGAACATTTTTATCTTATTATATTTTATTTTGTTAGGTTTTGTTGCTATCTCTTAGAAGTCTGCTATTTTCTAATGAAAGACAGAAAGGAGTGGATTCGGGTGAGAGGGATGTTGGGAGGAGCTGGGAGAAGTAGAGAAAAGGGAAACTGTAATCATGATATATTGCATTAGCAAAGAATCTATTTATAATAAAAATAAAAGTGGAAAAAATTTCTCTCTTAAGAACTTTCAAAATAGGTCTGTATTTAATAATTTTTCTAAATAAATGATAACATTTATAAAATTATAACTTAATTTTAGTCTCAAATTCCTGGAAAAAATACAAATATATATAAAAATATAAGTAAATATATTATAGAAATTGTCTACACAGATTATGTACAATTATGTACAATAAGCTACACATTATCATTCCTATGAGACCTCACATTGTCTATTAGCATGATACAGTGAGAAGACCTGAAGTAGAACAGTGGCTTCTTATTCCAATGATGTCATATGTATTGGTTTTATGCAAAATAAAAGAAATATATCTGGATAATATAAATACTTAATAGAAAATACAAAACAGACTGAAAGAAATAGGTAAAATGTGTAAGATCACATATATTTCTAACATTCTAAATTTAAATTTAATTTCAACCACTTAGATGTATCAAAGTCTCTTCTGAGAATCTGAGTTCAAGTCAGAAGCAATCAAATTTAGTTGGTGCCTTCAGTCAGACAACTTTCACAGTTTTCCATGAGTTACATAGAATTCTAAGTGGCACTGTGGGAACAGTTTAAATTTTTTTCATATTTACCTATTGCTTTATACACTAAACTGGTGATAATGTTGTTATGTTTTGGTAAATAATTCTTCAAAAGTAAGAACTGGCATATCCATCTTTTTAGGCCCTGCATACACTGAAAGTGCAATTAAGAGATGATGAATGAATTCCCTGTCACAGCGCATTACATCATGTAAAACCTACAGCACCAATATCCAAGAAAATAAATCACATCACACAGAAAGGAAGAGTGAACAGGAGGACTTGTTCTACAAAAATGAATTAGTTAGCATTCATTTATTCATATACTCATGCACAAAGGATATCAATGTATTATATAGAAACACATTATTATTCATTATGTGGCATACATCATCAATTTTAACAGTATTTTTAATCAATTTTAAGTTACATAATAATTGTTCCTTAAAATAATATTGGCAGCTAGCCTTCACTAAAGATTGAAGTGTTCAAAGATACCTCAAGTCAGTAAATAATGTTAAAGGACAGCATAGAAGACATGAAGCAACTTACACCCTCTAAATAACCCCTATTAAGTTGACCCACAGGATCTTCAGCCTCAATTTCCATGATCAAATAACACACAACATAACTTTAAAATTATGTCAGTGTTCAATCCCATAGCAAACCCAGAAAGCATTATTTTAATAGGAAATATCAAAAGCATGCAGTCTGACTTTCATGGACTCTAAAATATGAGTAAGTGAGCATATCCCTTTCTGCAGAGATGGTACTCCAGGGGCAATTCCAGTAGAGTTTTGAGAGTAGCTTGCAAATAACCAGTTTACTCTAACCCATTATTAGAGATCATCAAACATATTTTAACAATATTACCTGTGGTCTCTCTTATACACTGGTATAAATTTTTGTTATCAAAATAAAGCTTGGGAAGGAAATATTATTTTTATAAAACTGGCCTTTGTGTTTAATAATTATAGGTGATACATTTGTTCATCTGTGGTGATATTTTGTGTACCCTAATAAAATTTACCTGAACACTGGAGAACAGAACAAGCCACTAGACTAAACATAGAGGCCAGGCAGTGGTGGTACACACCTTTAATCCTAGCACTCAGGAGGCAGAGATCCGTCCGGATCTCTGTGAGTTCAAAGCCACCCTGGACCTCATGAGATTGACTCAGTCTAGGAGAGAAACAGAGACAGGCAGTGGTGACCCACACCTTTAATCCTAGCACTTGAGATCTCACACCTTGAATCCCAGGATTTGAGAAGTAACACGCCTTTAATCCCAGCAATAGGAAGTAAGTAATACGATGGGCAGAGAAAGGTATATAGGCATGAGGAGACAGGAACTAAAGGCTTTTGGTCTGAGGAAGCTCATTTGGCTAGAGGCTTTTTCAGGCTAAGGAGTCCTAGAGGTAAGATGTGGCTTGTTCCTTTGTCTCTCTCTGATCTTTCAGCATTTACCCCAGTATCTAGTATAGGATTTTTTTTTTTTTATTATAAGACCATTTAGGAATTCGTGTTACATTCATCAGTTAGATACTAATAACTACAAATGAACTGATCCACAATTTTTTACTCATAAAGCCTTAAGATCACAGAGTACTTTGAGTATCAATTTATATACACAATAGATCTCTTTACTGAAGAGAAATTTGAAAAACTAATAACTAAAACCTTGAAAATATAAAAACTTATTACATTAAGTTTTCAGGTGTGTTGGGATAAATGCCTAAAATCCCAGTACTCAAAAGACAAGAGGATCATAATCTGGAAGCCAGATGGCATACTAATAATGTACATACAAGGGGATATAACATTATACAGGCAGCCTGTACATCCAGATTATCTGTAAGATAATCTAATGAGGCAGGACATCATTTTGTAGACCATAAACACCTAAATTGGGCCATTTACCTAATGTAAATATGAGAAAATGTACTAACATGCTGCTTAACTAAAAAGCTAAGTCTAACTGCCACAAAAGTTGCAGGATGGTATTTGTAATACTGACCTCCAGAAAGCATTACTAACCTCAAGAATATAGGCATTCTGTTTGCTTGTTTGCTTGCTCGCTTTTTGAGACAAGCTGGCCTCAAACTTGCAGCAATTTACCTAGCTCAACCTCCCTAGTGCTGGGTTTAGAGGTGTGAACCACCATACCTGGCTGCCACATTTATATAAAAGACAATACATGTGCCAGGCAGTTGTGGCACACGCCTTTAACCCCAGCACTCAGGAGGGCAGAGCCAGGTGGATCTCTGTGAGTTCGAGACTAGCCTGGTCCACAGAGCGAGATCCAGGATAGGCATCAAAACTACACAGAGAAACCCTGTCTCAAAAAATGAAAAAAAAAAAAAAAGACAATACATATTACTATCCCCATAACACATACTGAATACTGCTGAAAGAATATTATCATAATTTTGCAACACTCAATAACTATGTTCTAGTGCTAGCTCTGTATTTTAAAGCACAACATATAATCCATTCTGGGCCATTAAAAAAATCATATACATTCTAAAAGTTGTATCTCAAACCCTATCTTTGAAAAGCATATATAATCCGATCAGTTTATTTCCTTGCTACAAATTTGGAGTAAATACTACTTTAGCAAAAACCATGATCCAAATTTAGTACTTGGATACTCAAAGCTTTCAACAATTTAAGCTTATCAAAAGAATCCTAGGGCTTAATTATAAAACTAATCTTCCCACTAAGTGTTTTACCACAAAGTCATGCCTAATAGTGAGTCTACCCATATATATCCTGTACACCTTTGTTTCCATTCTGTCAATCATGTCCTCTGTCTCAGATGCCTGTGACACCAACTTATATCCTAAGAACTCTTAAAAATCTTCCTTCTCTGTAAGATTTTCATCAAAGAGTATAAGCTCAATCATATTAATGCCCAAAGCTTAGAATACTTCCTTAATTTAATAAATATTAGATATATTGAATTTTTTCAATTGAATGCCCTACAATCAACACTATCACCCTCAAACATGTCAGATTATTGGAGAGAATAAGGATTATAGACACAAGTTTGACAATAAATGGCAAAGTTAGTAAAAGAAATTTCAATGCATGCAATAAAGTTAGTATTTTAACATAGCAGAAAATAATTAAGATATTAAGATAATGACATATATCAGTTTACCTACTGTGCCAAGTATTGGCCTCATAATCACTGTAACATTTCATAAATTTTTAAAAAAGGGCATCACTGATACAATGTCCAATAGTCTTGCCATGTAATAAAATTACACTCACTACAAAAAGACACTGCAAATTAAGTCTCATTTGCCATTATCAAGCAATTACAGAAACTGATTCTTCTACTATAAGTGAAGATTTTTGACCTGTCTGTAGTGTCCTGGAAGGATGGTTGTTTTAGTAGATTGGAATTTTAAAAGTCAGACTGAATAATCATTTAGCATTATAAGAATGTAAGAGACATAACTTACTGAAATGTCTCAAACAGAAAGAAGTGTGAATTTCTATGTATATGTATGTAATATATTTATATATATTCAATGTACACACATATAGATCAAAGCTCTACAGTTTCTTTCACAAGTATCATCATTCATTTTTGTAGTAATTACAGGATGTCTGTGGATGTAGACATAAATGTATCAAAACTCCAAAATCCCCAACCAACAGCACAGCTCGTTATCTCTACTACTATACTAGTGACAACAGCTGCTTTTTCCTAGGACTCAAGAGTTACACCATGCTCATCTTCACAAAGAATATTCAAAAAGCCTCCTAGCTGTGTTGGTCCACTTAAATGCTGACCACCCTAGAAGGCCATGTGTTCCATTCCCTGGATTTCACTAAAATTACCAGACATGATGGTGCATGCCTTTAATACCAGCATGTGAGTTCCCAGGCCAGCCAGGGCTATACAGTCAGGTCCTGTTTAAAAATAAAAATCTTGTTTTATATTATAGCAGAGGATATGAGTTATTTACCCACTAAATTTCTCTTGCTCACTTATGCAATATTTACTGAAACAATAAATGAATGGGATAGTAACTGTTCCTGTTTGTACTTAGTTTGCCTGACACCTCTTATTTTGCTCATCCTTTCAATTGAGTAACTGCTACCTCTGATTTGAAAGAGAAGTCAAAGCATGTGCTGTGAGGAAATGTCTGGTATTTATTTACAAAGCTCAAGAAAAGAAAAGCATGTAACTTTGATTTTACTCAGGTCAAGTGAGCTACTGACTTATACTCAATCTCAAATCCTTTACTTCTAGACACTAAAATATGGAAACTATTCACCAAACAAGACCATTTCTAGCCCCCTCTAGTGTTCTGTTAGCATTTTTCTGTGTGACACAAATCAATTTTACATGAAAGAAGTTTGCTTTAATCAACTGTGTACATTTAAGAGAAATCACGAGAAAGAAGATTTTACTTCATCTACACCTTTCATTTGTTGTGTCTGGGGCTCAGTCCTAACGATCCATGTTTCCCACTTTGGTCACTGAAGTGTGTTGGTGCCAACATTTCTCCTAATTCTTCTCATTTCTCATACCTAGAGAAACTTTCATGAATGAATTCTGGCTTGTAAGGGTGTTTTTCTTTCATAACTTTAAAAAAATACTTTGCTTCATCTCTATGATTTTCCTAGTGTGGTTTTTCCAAACCACTGCTTCCTCAATCAATTTCCAATTTTCTCTCATTTACAAGGATTTTCTTTACTTTTGGCTCTTCATTTTTCTGTCTTGCTTTTTTGTTTGTTTGTTTTTGTTTGTCTGTTTTTGATTGACTTTTGTGGGGTTCTTGTTTTATTTGAGCATCTGAAATTGTTTATTGAACATCACTGCCTAGTTTCCAAAGGGAAGGCTGACAAAAATAAAACAGAACACAGACTATGAAGGACCAATCCTCCTTTGCAGGGACACATGCCCCTAACCTGGGTGTTCACCTTGTGATTTCTCTCCTTCCCTAGGATTTGGACACAACACAGAAGGGAGTTAGACATGCAGGTAGTTGAGTCATCTCACTCAAAGCAGAGAGATGGATGACAGCTTGGGACAGGGCCAGCTAAGACACTGTGCAGGCATTCTGGCTATGGTGTCAGGAACAAAAGTGGAGAAAGTTGGAAGTTGGAGATATGGTATCAGGGTTTCCTTTTCAGAAGATTGGTCCCACAGAGGACTGTAAGCCAGTGATGGCAGTGGCTAGAATCACAAACTGACTTCTTTATTATCACCTGCCTTTCAGATAGCTACCAGGAAGAGATCCCCAGAACCTGCCTCCTCCCCTCCTTGTCTAGTTTGGTCTTGGAGTTGGGGGACCAGAGGCCAGAGCAGATGCAGCACTGCACATGGTATTTGCCACCAATGGTATAAATCCTAATGATGGCTCCTGCAGCATTTATAGGTCCTCCCTTGAAGTACTTGTAGAATTCTGCAGGGAGGGACTGGTAGACTTCCACAGTGTCCAGTCTGCAGGCCCCAGCTACTTCTTGAGCTGCTCCTCCTGTGCTCTCTCCTGGCCTATAGATAAGCAGTTTAGCATGACTCCAGGCTCTTGGCCAGATGCCAGATGCACTGCATCAATATAGGATGGTAGGAGCACACTTGTCTGTTCCATTTCCAGGATGAAGCCTTAGTTGGCTGTCTCCTCTCACACCTGGTGGACACTATCCAAACGGTGTCTCTGGCTGTCATCCCAGTGGTGAAGTGAGAGAAAATGCCCAACCTAATTTTCACATTTCTCCTCCACAAAGGTCTTGTGTTTCTGTCCCCTCACCTCCTTTCCTTCTCTGGCTTGGCACTAACCATACAGTTATTGGAGCATCACACAAAAACCAGACAAACCATTCTTACAGTTTCCTTAAGCACAGGAGCACTTAACGATAGCATATGCATACACCAAAGTGAACTCCCTGTGCATCTCTTCCAGCTGCTGGTCCAGCTCCACTCTTCACAAGCTGCTATGTTCCTCAAACAGTGTTGTGTCTCAGCTATCTCCAGGTTCTTCAACACGTATTCATTCTGCACTTGCAGTAGCCCCATGCAAGCTGTTCCAATTCTACCTGAAACTGCTTCAAGTGTTTGAGCTCTTTAAATTTATTTTAAGTGGAGTTACTAAGGTCTTTAGCTCCATTACACCTGAAATATTTTTACATTACTACTTCAGATACACTTTTCTGTCACTTTCACTTATGCTTAACATATTAGACATTCCAATAAGAGATCAAACTTAAACAAAAGTTATTCAAAAGTAAACCAAAGCAAAATTAAAGAAAAAGAATAATGTTCCTATCTATATTAAGTTCTAATACAGCCATTGTAAAAAAAAAAATAGCATGATTCTGGCCCAAAAGCAGATAGTCCAACTACTATACAAATCCACATAGAAGTTACTTAGCTAATGAAAAACAGATGTACCCTATAACCGAGCTATACCATTCCTGGGTATTCTCCCAGAGGACTCCAAGTCAGCACATCACAGTGACACTTACATATGAGTGTTCACTACAGCTCTAGTCACAGTAGCTAAGTTATGGAGCAAACCCAGGTGTCCTACAACAGGATAATGGATAGGAAAATGTGGCACATACATACAATGAAATTCCTTGATTTAGCCATAAAAAAAGAATGAAACTGTGTCATTTGTAGGAAAGTGGATGCAACTAAAGCTAATTATATTAATAAATTTGAGCCAGTTTCAAAAATAGTGTTTTTCTCATTTGTGGTTTATATATTTTATAGAGATTAACGAAGTCATGCTTGTTTGTGTGACATAAAAGTAGATGCTAAGCTGCTGCAGGCCACATGAACAGCTATGAACACAGCTAAACACAAAGATATATCCATAGTTACAGCACTGTGAGAATTTTTCCTTTGCAAATTTTTTCTAAGATGATAATATAGTTCTTAAATGTGAACTCTGTAGGTAACAATGATGTGTCACAATGAAAAAAGGTAGGAAACTCCCCTTTTAGGGGTGCAAGGAGATATAGGGGTAAGGGTCCAAAAGTAATGGGAATGAGAGGTAAGTAAGGCCCTCACCATACAATGTGCTCCTGTATCAAAGTGTTCATGTGTAACATAGGACCATGAGAGTCAACTAACTGTTATATCCTACATACTCTGAACAGTCTAACTACAGCTCTCCTGCAAGCAGTGACTTTGCTCACTACCAAGACACTAGGGTGAAGTATGTGAATGTTCCTGTCAGAATGTGGCTGGGTCTCATTTGCATCTTTTCTTTCTTTATATTATCTAAATTTCTAGTAAAAAACCTGTCAACATCAATGAGTTTTGCGTATACAAACTGCTAAATAATAACTATGCTTTGTATTTCCAATTGAGAAAATTCACCTGTGCTCATTAATTTACAATCTCCATTAACAAAGGCTCAGTTGGTTAGGGACTTTTACAACTTAATATGATAATTTCTCAAGCCATGCCCACAATTAGAGGTATTTCTTGTGTATATGTCAAATTTTAGTGTAGGCCCTTGACTCTCTATATAAGGACACTACATGTAGAAAGAACACAATTACTTAGCGCTCCTTCTAATTTTTACCACTGTTATAAAAGAGCATGACAAAAAAGAGCCAAATGAGGAATTTCTAATTCGCAAAGCTGTTCAACACAACGTTGGCTCCTTTCTGAGTAGAAGAACCTAACACTTAGATCTCACCCTTTCCCTTATGTGCTGCCAGGAAGCTCCTATTGATTCTGAAATTTGCTTACGATAGTGACAGTGGATTTATAGTTTACATCATTTTTCAACTTCTCACCTTTATTTATATTTTGTCACTGTATTTAATATCATTTAATTAGTGCTCAATTGTTTCTTCACAGTGTGGGGGGATGGGTCATCAGTAAAGAGCACTTGCTGTTCTTGCAGGGGTCCTAGATTCATTCTCAGTACCCCAACAGTAGCTCAAAAACATCTGCAAGTCTAGTTCCAAAGGACCAATGCCTTCTTTAGGATACCAATGCCTCTGTGGATACCAGGCATACACATGGTGCACATACATAAATACAGGCAAATGTGTGTGTGTGTGTGTGTGTGTGTGTGTGTGTGTGTGTGTGTATCTTTAAAAACAGAAAGCTAATGAAAATATTTTATGATCAAGACAAAGGAAGACAGAAGACTAGATACATTCTAAACCATATTAAGACTCTCATGTAAAGTTAACACAAAGCAGAACAAGAAATTAAATAGAGAGAAAAAAGGAAAATAAAATCATGAAATTTGCAGGTAAATGGGTGGAACTAGGGGGAAAAACCATTCCAAATGAGGTATCCTGGACCAAGAAAAACACATATGGAATGTATTAGCTTTTATGTGGATATTCGCTGTTAAATCAATAATAACCAAGCTATAATCTGTAGAAACATAGAGGTTAGGTATAGAGTAAGGTATTACGAGAGACAGATCTTGTTAGGAAAGGGCAACTGAATAGATAGGTATGGATGGATGATGAGGGGGATGGAACGAGGATGGGGGAGGGGGAGGGGAATGGGACTTGAGGGAGGGAATATGGGAAGAGACAGCTAACATTAAGGGCCATCTGAAGGGTAGTATTGAGATCTACTATAGTAGAAGCTTACTAAAATATTTATATACATGAAGGTGGTCTACATAAAATCATCAAATAATGGTGGAGACAGAATCCCTACTGGCCATCTCTTGTCACCAAATGAAGTTTCTAGTACCAGGACTGGTTACATCTAATTGAGTTTTTAGGTAACGGGGTCCTATGGAAATCCTCAAACTACTCATGCTGCTGCCAAAACTATAGGTTGCTCTCTATAAACTGACACCAAGGTCCTACTGCGGAAGACAACACCCACACAACTTACTGAACATGGAGAAGTTGAATTGGTGGCTACACAGAGCCTTCATCACTACCTTCTAGCAACATTGGTATAGGCAGGTACTCTGCATGCTACCAAAAAATAAATGTAAATAGCAACACAGCTTCAAACCAGTGGATCAACTGCAAAATATGCTGGGCAATGGTGGCACAAAGCTTGTGAGAGTAACCAATCAATACATGATTTGACTTAATGCCCACTCATGAGATGGAACCCATACCCAACACTGCTTGGGTGATCACGGACCTGACACACTAGATAGCCTAGGGATCTAGGGTAAAACCAAATACTAATTTTTTTTTTTTAAGTAGCAATAAAATGACTCCTAGAGACATTCTGTTATACTCATAGATCAGCACTTTGTTCAGCCATCAGCAGAGAAATTTCCTTCTGCAGAAGATGGGAACAAATATAGAGACCCACAGCCAGATATTATGCAGAAAGTGAGAGACCTTGGAACGCTCAGTCCTACATGGGATGTCTCCATCAAATCCCTCCCCTCAGAGCTCATGGAAATCCGCAGAAGAGGAGAAGGAATAGAGGACAGGAACAAAAAAAAGGTCCTCTAAATCATCATGATCAAAGCACATATGAACTCAGAGACTGAGGCAGCATGCACAGGGCCTGCAGGGGTCTGCACCAGGTCCTCTGTGTTTACATTATAGCTTCCAGTTTAGCGTTTTTATGAGATTTCTGACTGTGTAATCAAGTGGATCTCTGAGATTTATGCCCCTTCTCTTGGGCTCTTTTCCTTCTGTTCATTTGTCTCATCCACCTAGTTTTTGTTTTATCTTTTATTTTAATTATTATCCCTTAAAGCCTGTTTGTTACTAATGTGAGACAGAAAAAGAGTGGATCCAGATGGGAGGGGAAGTGGGGAGAAACTGAGAGGAACAGAAGGAAGGGAAACTGTAATCAGGCTATATTATGTGAAAAAGGAATCTATTTTCAATAAAAGGGGAAAAGGGGAGGGGATTGGTATAGGGGAGAAAAGTGGCTATACTAACACCAATTCATATCTAGGCCTAGTGAAACAAAATAAAATGGATACAAGATAGCAGCATGTAATGTCACTGTGACATAAAACAGCAAGACTCTTTTTAGTATTTTGGTTATTAAAGTCACTGGGAACAAACAGATCTTTTTAAAGGAGTAATTTTGTTACTTACATGTCTAACATAAAACAATAAAACATAAATATGAATGTAAAAAGGTTTAAAAAGAATATTTTATTATTTAGTATTATTCTTCAAAAACAATCTTCCCGTAAATTTAAACTTTAAAAAAGTAGCAACACAAGACGTGCTCCTCAAACATTATCAACTTCGATTTATAATGTATAATTTTATCTCCCCTCCAAATAGTCTGAAATTGTACAAATCCAAATGTGATTTAAGTAATTTAGCCATACGTACCAAGTGTACTTATTAAAAACTATTTCATAGGTGTCAATTCTGCATTTTGCCTAAAATGCATCTATTTCAAAAGCTAAATAGAAATCAGGATAATGTGATAAGTCAGCATCAGTGGTTTTGTGAAAAAGTACTACATCTATTACACTATTCTTTACCGAACATAAGGAAAAAGTAAATGTAGATGCATAAAATGAATGATCTCAACGGGACAGAGCATTGGACACTGCTTCTTCCTCTAAATATTTAACTCTTTTCTCCATTGTACCCCTTTCAACATGTCATTTTTATTAAAGATTTGTTTATGTATGTATGCACTTCTGAGTGTTCTGCCTGCATGTATATCTGCATGCCGGAAGAGGGCATCAGATTCTGTTACAAATGGTTGTAAGCCACCACATGATTGCTGAAATTGAACTCAGGACTTCTGGAAGAGCAGCCAGTGTTCTTAACCTCTGTGACCTCAAAATGTCATTTTGTATGTTCATAATATAACAAGTCATTTTGTATGTTTGTAATATAATGTACGTATTTCAAAATCTGAGATTTCAAATACCACTTTAATAAGCAATATACTGTTAGAAAATAATTTTTTAAGAATTGACAGCTAAAGGTATGTCTTTAATACCAGAACACCTTTATGAAAAATAAGAAGTTCATGAAATGACAATAGTTAAAAACAGAAAGGGCAGACAAAAAGGAGCATCACAATAAGGTTCAAAAAGTTGGGGTGACACTGACCCATACTGAACAAAGATTTTCACTAAATCTACAGTGTTACAACAGACTATACAAACAAGACCTATGTAGGGAATTTGTAATAATGTGGCCATTCCTACCTTATAACCAGGTCCTAATTGATGAACTGCAAATATCTGTGCCGGGTTAAGAGCTTCACTGAACACATACACGGCCCCAAGCTGGCCACAGAATACCCTATTGGCATCAGCAGTTTCTGAAGATCCAAGAAAGCACTTGTCATAGCTCTATTTTTAAAAGTCACAAAAAATGAATCGTTATTTTGTAATGACAGAACATTTAAGAATGCATTTCTTCATTAACAGACGTATTTTAAGATACCAATAATAGTGAAAAGCATTGTATAAGCTGTTTTTCAGGTATTTCAATAATAAGTCAATGAACAAGTTTTAGAGAAAATAAAGTCAGTTAAGTAGGAGTTAAACACATACCATCCATCACAACCTCAGACTTGACCACTTTTTCAAATTGTAACACTAAAGACAAAGAGTTTGTAGTTGTTTATAATTGAATTCTATACATCAGAAAACAAATTATAATTTGTTCACTGAAGCAAAGCTAATTTTAAATTGCTAATATTCACAGCTGCTCAAATTTAGAGAGGTTAAAGAGAATCAAAAGAATGACTTTATCAAATCTTAACTATAAATCCATAGTTAATTTTTAAAAAATTCTACTTCATTTCTCCACATGGATTTACCACTCTCTTTTTCTGCAGTAATTCAGCAATGATGAAGAAAATCATTTCTTCTTGTATGAGTAGGGATTATACAGAAGCAAACACACAATAATGATTCAATCTGCTCAGAATATTGTCCATCTAAACAATTTCCCATCTAGAAGGCATGGCACATCTACATCCTTTCAATGCCAAACACTGAAGCCAGAAACTGTAGTTACTGCCCAATGTCCTCCCACAGGATATCACACATTAATTCTAATAAGCACACCAATATTCAGCTATCAATCTAGACAGAGCCAGAGAAATCAATTAGTAGACAAACAGATCTATCAAATATGAAATCCCATTTGTGCCTCATACAATAACAAAAAATAATGTGAATGGAATAAAAAAAAACAAGAACTCATCATTAAACATGCAAGTGTAATTTAAATTGTGGAAACTAAAGTTACTACTACATAAGGAATGTGTACATGCCCAGGCTTCTCCATTTCTTGAAGTACATTCACAGAATTCAAAATCTTCTGTCTCTTTTATTGTTGTTGTTGTTTTAAATACTGTCTTTTCAGCTAATGTTGGTCAACAAAAAACAGGAGCTTCCTTTATGTTAGTAATAAAGAGACTACATCCCCCTGCAACATCAGTGGACGGGAAGCAGAATCCTATTTCTATGTTCTCATTTGCCAATGGTTCCCCCAATGAGTAGTCTGTTGCGCAGTAAAGCAAGCTTCCCCTATAAAGGCACAGGCAGGAACTTTCTAAGTTCTGCGTGTTCCATGTATCTTCTGTGCATATTCATATTGATTTGCTCTGTTGTTGTTGTGTTATTTAAAAAAGTACTCTTAGTGAAAATCCAAGAATCTTAGCTTCCAGATCATACAAAAATAAGATGAAGTCAACTTGGCTGGGGCAGAACAGCTTGTCACCCATGATCTACATATAGACTAGACAATACTAACAGTCTTATTCATTTAAGAGAAAACAGAACAAGAGAATATAACGTAACCCCTTCCCTCAAAGATATTAAAATTAAAGAAGATGCAAACAAAATTTAGAAGTAGATTTTAGTTGTTTTTCTTAAAAGCAAGTCATTACTATTACAACCAGGTATACTAGAAGGGTCGTGTATCACTGGCATCAAAGATAACTTTCAGCACTGCAAACCATGCTTTACTTTGGCCCTAAAATGCTAGGAGGAAGGAAAGGGAAAACTCAAACTACAGAAATAGCAAGCATTCTGGAGATTTTGACTCCATGTCTTCTCTATCTAGAATCCAGTGTTGCCTGCTCCAAAACAGACACACAAAGTGAAGCAAGTATCTCTGTGTTATGATGACAGATCATCCTGTACCTGATATGCCCTCTGTTTCACAGTCCTTTTCTGTTAAAGAATTCTAAACATTGCAGCCAGATTGAGTTTTTTTGTGTTTGTTTTTTCGTTTTGTTTTGGTTTTTTTTGGATTTTTGAGGCAGTGTTTCTCTGTGTAGCTCTGACTGTCATGGAGCCCACTTTGTAGACCAGGCTAGCCTCAAACTCACAAAATCCAGCTGCCTCTGCCTTCTGAGTGCTAGGATTAAAGGTGTGTACCACCATGCCCACCCAGATTTGAAATATTTTCAATATAAACTTGGGAGGCTTTTTGTCCTGGGTCAGATGCAAGCCCAGGCCTGTATTTGCAAATGAGGTACCTATATAACCTGACCCCAGGGTACCACATAACCTCATTCTATTTTTATTTTTTAAATATCATTAAATCATGTGTCTGAAACAATTGCATACTATATTTAAAAATTAAATATAAATTATATAAGTATAAATTAATTAATTTAAGAATAAAATATAAATAAAACCTTTCAAACAGAAATTTGCATGTTTCTACCAAATAGTCATTACTTATATTACAGTGAGAGAACATACTGTAAAACACATTTAAGAATTTAAACTTACATCATTTGTGTTTACATGCCAAGCCATGTCACCATAAGATACCAGCTGGCCATTGACATAACAACGGATCTCACTGTTCCTCCATCGGTTGTAGATGTGGACAATGCTGATCATGTACCACTGCAATACAACAATTAAGATGTCAAATGTCTAAAACACAGTCACAGCCTTTGTACTTCCTTACAAGAGATCTCAAGGAGTTTACAACTCATGTCCCTTCCTCCCATTTCTTATGTCCCTGGTGAAAGAAGAGGCCAGGGAACTCCCAGTCTCCAACACTGATAAATAGAAAAAGAAGTGACTGCTTAGGAACTGAGAAAGACACACAACATTTGAAGGCAATCACAGAAAAATCACTATGAGTGGATAAACTTCATATCGAACACTTGGGATGAAAAGGAAATGTGGGATGAACAGGAGGGAAACAAGTTTGCAAGCAAAAGGACGCACAGAGGTTTGATGAAACCTTCCTCAGTATTTAGATGCAGCAACATCTGTAGGAAACTGGCCTTTTGCTTTCTGCATAATGGTTTATTCCTAAAGCTTGTGAGAAACATGAGATGATGATCATCATAGCTTAGAAAAATAACTGGCAACAGTGTGGAAGTGTAGCTGCCAGACAAGTGTGGATGCAGATAAGCCTATAAAGCTTCGAGAAGGAAACCGGAAGAGCCTGAACTAAGAAGACAAATGCACTGATAAGTTAAAGGAGGGGAGGAGTAGTTAACTAATGGCACTGATAGAAGCACTAAGTCAGAAAACTATGAGTTTTCAATGGTGTCTACTATTTCACTTAAATGGCTAGGTACCATTAACTTATTCAATAAAACATGATGATCAGGTATATAATTTTTAAACCAACAATTTATTTTGGATCATAAATAAAATAAATAAGATATATGAATACATGAAAGTATAAATTACTGGGTAAGTTAATCTCAGTTAAGTTATATCTATTTTTCTGTTTCTTGAGACCATCAAAATGTAGTAGATGCAAATGAGTTTTTACCATTTCAAAGGACTCCAATATTTGACATATTTTTAAGTTAAAGACAGTAACAGAACTTGAGTACTCTCCATACATACACGTACTGACACTAATCATGTATACTGTGATTTACATGTAATCTGAGATCCAAAAATTGATATACAAAAGTGTACAACAAGAAGAAAAATATATGTACTAAGAATTCCTGAGGTACATATTACAACTAAAGAAAATAGAAAAATAAGAAAAAATACAACATAATATTTACACAAATATCGCTATAAGCTATGCATTGAACACTTTCTACAAATGAGGTAACATGCTAATGGGTACACTCATTTTTACAAGGTCAAACACCTCTTAGGCAGTGCAGCTGGGCAAACAAAAGTTTTAGTGTGAATGTCTTTTTAGAAAAGGCCAGTAACCCACTTACTGAGGTATAGTTTTCCCTAATTGAAGCATAATAAGAAATTAACTACATATCTCCTGAAAAATTAAAGAAAAAAATTAGATTTTTTTTCTAACAATAAGGAATAATGAGGTCAAATAATTATAATTATGATTTTCGTTTTCAAGGTTTATTAGAATCTTTGCAGAAAAAAATTTTTGAAACTGTATAGTCCCTCGGCCCTACTCCACCCAAGACCCTTTGCAATCCCTGTATTTAAAATGCTAACAGAAACAGAAGTATGTTTTCATAAGCAAATAGGAACAAAATAAATTAAAATGTGAGCAGATGGATTGAACTGCTTTTACTTCACTTAACAATTCCACCTGTTTGTTTTTTAACATCTAGCTAATTTATGTTATTCTTATGCTTTAGAAATTCTTATGCTTTTGGGTGGATGGGGAGGTGGGAAAACATGGAAGGAGTTAGAAGAGGGGAAACCATGATCAGAATATAATGTATGAAAAGAAAACTATTTTCAATAAAAAAAGGAAACTACAGTATTTGTCAAAAACATATATACCTAAAATTTTCAAGTCTAATAATCTCTATTTCTATCTAGATCAGTGTTCTCAAAACCTTCTTAATGCTGTGACCTTTATTATAATTTCTCATGTTGTGGTGACCCCCAACCACACATTTATTTCATTTTTACTTTATGACTGTAACTTTGCTACTGTTATGAATTGTAATGTAAATATCTGATATGCAGGATATCTGATATACGGCCTCTGTAGAGGTCTTAATCCACAAGTTGAGAACCACTGACCTAGATTGATGGAACTTATGTCTTTAGAAAGCAAAAGCCCTTTTTATTTGTTAAAGTTATAAATTTTTTCTTTTTGTTTTTCCTGCATGTGTGTCTGTGTGAGGGTATTGGATCCACTGAAACTGGTGTTAAATACAGTTGTGAGCTGCCATGTGTGTGCTGGGAGTTGAACTCATGTCCTCTGGAAGAATAGTCAGTACTCTTAATCTCTGAGCCATCTCTCCAGCCTGTTTAAGTCATATTTTTATATAGCTACCGAATTTATTGGTATTCTACTGAATTCAATACTGTCAGTCATTTGAGAAAATAAAAAATGAATCCATCACAGATCTTAGTCTCAACACTCATTAAATGGGCATAAAGTTATTTTAAAAATAATTCTAAAAAGAGTGGCATTAATTATATCTGAAAATAATATACATAAAGAGAGATGGGTGGGGGTACAGCTCTTTGATAAAGTGCTTACCTAGCACGCATGTATCTCATTAGTTGGCTCCCAAGTCAGGGAAGGAGGGAACCCAGAAAAGATAGCACAGAAATGTTGCGTGAAGTAGGACAATCTGATAGGTCTGACTTGGAACTGTCTGAACAAGTAAAACTAATTCACTCAGATCACATGGATAAAACTTTTAATTTATTTTGTAGTTACTGAAAAGTAAATCACTAGCTTAAGAAAATGAGTATCATCAGGGAGATAAGTCTAGTATTAGTGTATAAAATAGTTTAGGAAAGAAAGAAATCATTCAAGATGAAGAGGAAACAATGTGAAAAAGTTAAGCAGCAAGTAATGAAATTTTAGAAGGAAATAGATGTATTTCAGAGACATAATACATAGTACTAGAAAGTAATCAAAAAGAAGATGAAGAACATGACCCAATCACTATAAGGATGGCAGACATTTAAACCACAGGATTTCAGCACATATATGGATGTGGACCTGGAGAAAGGAAACTCGATGTTTTACGTTCTGAGGTCTGGAAGTGGAAAGACACCCAAGTGGCAACATCTCACAGGTGGTGAGAAGCCAAGAAACAGAGCACTGAAGAATAAGGGTAGAAGCAATTATGAAACTGAATAAAAACCCTCAGTAAGATGTAAGTGGCAAAAAAAAGTGAGATTGTTTATGCTTTTGTCCACCATCACACCCCTAGTTCCCATAGGTCTAGCACTCTGTAAAATATTCACATACTTCCTGGAAGAATTAGATCAGACTCGGAGAATAAACAAGTGTGAGAGAAACAACACAAGTGGTTAAAAGACCTCTCACAAAGATAAAAAAAAAATCACAGGAAAAAGAAAAGCAATGAAGTCAGGAGAAAAGCTAAAGAATACTACAGAAGTCAAAGCAAAGCCCTGGGATAGGTGAATGACAACAGACATGATCTTCAAGGGAAGCATCTACTCTGCCCTACCTTGCGTGGTTGGAAATCATACTTCACACAGTGCTGGAAACCTTTTCCTTTGGACTTCAGAGATGTGACTATCAAACAGTTGCCAACAAAATGAGCAGAGTAACCAACTCCTTTGCTAGTACGAAAACTGTATTAATACAAGAATATAAAAACTCTAGTTAAAAAAAATATACCAATGCCTACTAAAACCTTACACAATAAAACTTCATTTTCTGTACAGTCACATTTAACACATTGGCCAAATGGAAACTAAAACATAAGGTTTATGGTAACTAAAAAATTAGGAATTTAACTCAAAAATGACCATGAAAATTTTTTATATTTAAATGTAAAATACCACAGACATAAAACAAATTAATGATCAAAATGTCTACTGGGCAGACTTCATCTACTGGGAAGGACCATCTCCACTTAGCCCATTCCAATCTCATTTCAACATAGTTCATGTTGTCAAAACAACTTGGTCTCTAATCTCCTATGCTTGTTAAAAGACCTTACCAAAAAAGAGCTGATTTTAATGATAATGTGAGTGAGCAAATAAGTATATATATTTTAGTCTAACTAAGAACATGAATACTAAACAATCTTATTTTGTTATAATTTCTTTCCTGGCTATTATAATTTTTAACCTCTATATCAATTATACTTATAGAAATGAAAGAGTAAATACACTCTAGTGAGAACTAGTGTTTTATCTACTACATTAGATATTAGTAATCCTATGATCTCTTAACAGATTTACCTTTGATTCTTATACTGTAAGTAGAAAAGAAAATAAAAATGTAAAGACACCTAGAATAATTAGTAAATAAATAAATATTAGCTATATGGGCTTTATGATAGTGTCTAATTTTAAAATTCAAGTACATAAAGACAAAAGTCCTAAATAAAGCATATTACTTACCAATAAAGATAAGGTTTATCCTTATCAACATTAATGTTATTTAATGGATCCATACGAAACCAAGTGTTGAGAGTGAAGCCATTCTGGTAAGGCCACTTTGCAATAGGAGGCAATGCAATTGCCTACAAGACAATGAAACTTGGTAAATTATCAGTTAAATGAAATACAAAGTCACTACAGTCAAACTCCCCTTCCCCCCAAAAAAATAAAAAAAAAACTTTATTATTTCAATTATATACTCTCCACATGCTGTTTGTTGAAATACATAGTAGATGAAGTATCATTTCTAGCATGTTCAGCAGGCTCCAGACTGTTCTGCAAACCCCTCCTCTAATTCCCACAATATAGACATGTGACTGACAAACATTCCTCAGAATTTTCTAATTCTGATGCTTTATGCTAGTTTTTAGTAGGACTTCATTTTTTTAATGAAGCTAGAATAGTTACAGCTGAGAAAACCTGCCCTGGAAAGTGTTAATGGAGTAAGAGCCAAGCTCTAAAGCACTGTGAAGCCAAACATAACGGGTAAACAAGGCACATGGTGATGTATATCCACAATCCCAGCCTCAGGAAAGCTGATGAAGGACTGTGAGGTAGAGGCTAGTCAGGGCTACATAACAAGATTGTCTCCAACCCCCTCCCCAACAACAACAACAAAAGAACCACAGACACATACAATATGATTTTATCAATTTTATTCATAGGGCAATCTAAAAAGGACAAACTAATAGAACACCAAGTAAACTCAGATAACAGAGAAATAGGTAAAAATAAACACGTGTATTTAAGCTTACCGCAGCACTACACCCAGGGAAATTGAAAAATGTATCAGGACCATGTCTTTGTGGCATCTGATTAAGAACTGACAATAATTTTACAGCATGCCTTGGCTGAGAAAACAATGAAAGAAATAGTCATTGTAGAAGTTAGCAATAATACCTAATAGAACACTAATCAATGGACTGTATGGTAACTATTGGGAAAATTGCATTTAAATGATTTACTAAATGGTTTAAGAAGGAAGTAGTTATCATTACCAATTCAAATATATGGCTCTCCAGGGACAATCTGTTGAACATTAAGTACTAATGTACTGGTATTGAAGACTCCTCCCTCTGCCCAGAGCTTACCCAGATTCCATTTTCTCCTCGAAGCATGCTGAATAAAAGTTTCAGTTCCTTGACAGTGATGCTGTAGCTGGCAAGAACCCCGAGCATATCAACTAGAAGATCTGCAGAAGAGAATAAAGTTACTCTACACTCTAGGCAAGAGCTCATCTGTCAAGCTACTATATTTTGAAGGGGAAGAAAGATACCAAATGTTACTTCTATTTAAAAATCTAAAATACCTAAGTGTCCTCATGAATGACTATTTTGTTTCATAATGGAGACACAGATTTGTTACAAGTAGGAAAAGGGAGGTAAAAATATTCAAAGGTATCAAGACTTAGCATTGCACACCGGCTATTTTCAAACTGGCAGCTGACCAATAAAACATGGTAGTGAACCATTTAGTTATTGAGTAATTAACAATTTTGAGCATTTACTCCACATGGGGCACTATTCTAAGGGCTTTATATGTACTAATATCAGAAATCCTCAAAGCCAGACTATAAGTTTTTAAATATCATCTCCTTTTAAAATTGAATAAATTATGGCCCAGAAAACTTAGTCACATTGCCCAAAAATGTATGCCCAGTGAACAGCAGAGTCAGTATTCAAACACAGGCAGTATGAATTCTCTCACTGCCACTCACTAATCTACAACTGGATCTAATTTAAAAACAATGTTTCTGATTTTCATTATGCTAATGTGAATGTTTATGAATATGTAACAGACACAACTCACCAAATAATGACAAAAATTAATCTTGTGTCTGGTTACTTCCTCTATACATTATGATTAATATTTCTCTCAATATTCTTGTAAAAAATTAAACAATTAAATATTGATACATCTCACATTCTAAAGTGCTTATGTCATATGCAAGTGAATATAAATAGAGACATATATATATATAATGTATTACCAATTAATATAAGAAGGTAGATTAGATTATAAAATCTACATTGTCAAAAACACAGATTAATGACTGGAATTTGGGAAATTAAAATATATACTTCAAAATTCAATATGGTTATGATCAGCAATAAGTAATTCATTATTTATTACTAACTAGCACAATGAGTAAGTAATTTCTACGGTAAAATTTTGACAATGTGTATGCCATTTTTGAGAGATCTTTAAATGAAGCAAAATATCTCGTTATTTAAACAATAAAATTGTGTTTAAATATTAGTGCATAAAGCCGGGCTTCTTCCTAAGAGGAAATTCTACATAAAAATAAAAAATCTTAAAAGCTGGAACCTTTTGGCTAAAATGGCTATCACTGAAGATTTCTTAAATATTTATATAAAAAGATTTTGGCAAAACAACTTTGTATTTACAATGATCAAGATAAAGGAGATAAATTTTTAGTAAGTTACTTTTTAATTTTTTTATATATTGTAGATTATATTTTGTAAATGACCCATAACTAAGCAGTTCAGTTTAATTTTATTATAGCAGATAATTTTGCAACCACAAAAATTTTAAAGAGGAAAAAATTACTACTGCTATAAAAGATTTTATCAATGTATTACAAATATTTAGCCATATTTTAGTGATAAGTTAAATTATTAATTTTAGAGTACCTCTATAAACTTAACACACTATAGCACTCAAAGATGAGAATTTAATAGTCTGCAGGTACTCCTTCAAACTTTCAGTAAAGTATCCAAATTTTAATTCCTCTATTGTAAGTAGTTAAGCATAAGCAGCATATGTTTTTGGGTTTTTTTCCAAGACACTCATTCCCTTTTCTCATATCTTTCAGCTATAAGGTCCTTTGGGAAGGAAATGCTACTGAGAAGAAAAGATAAAAGAAGTAAAGAACCTCAGGTATAACAGAGAATGTCTTAACAAGCCCTCATTGCTTTCTTCTCACAGTGCTCATGAGTTAAGTTCCACTAACGACTATAAACCACTATGTATATAACTCTGGACACTCTAAAACTATTCTGTAAAGTAGTAGACACTTTATTCAGGGGGAAAAAAAGAAAAAGAGGGAAAATAAAAGGTCTTAAGCCCAGCTATCAGGATTGAAAGATCATACGATATCCTAAACAATTTATACTATACTACCACACACACACACACACACACACAAAAAAAAAAAATCCTGCTAAATAACTCTAAATATTGAAAGTAATGAATGTTTAATCTCAGTTTTAGTCATGTTATTATTCATCCAAAATCATGCTCAACAGAAATACATGCCACTTTGGACATGATTTCAAAATAGTAAGAAAACCAAATTTTGAAAACTTTTTAAATTTAAAATCCATTCTTGTTAACCTCACTGTTCATTTCTTTCTTTCATGATGTTTTCTTCTGAAAATTTAAAAATTAAAAGTCCATATATGAAAACATTAAAATTTCTCTGGGTCTGAACTATTTGTAAGGGCTAAATATATTGTTATACAGTCAAATTAGCACTTTGAGAATTGTGTAAATATTTTTACGTCAAAATATATATAGACTAAACATATATTTTGTCAAAAAAACCAAACCAAACAAAATAAAAACTTAATTTTTTCAAGCTCCATTTATTTTCTAGAAATAACTGCTGTTGTAGGATCATCAGCCAAAACATTTCTATTGAAACATATTTAACCACAGAGGAGACTCACCTTGCAGAGAGCTAAGAGTAAGCAGTAACAAATCCAGGATTTCAAGGTTATTATTTCAAATAATATAATAAGCAAAATAAACTAAAACTACTCTACATCCATTTTATATTCTACTCCACAATATGTGTTATTGTGGTTGGATGAGACCGGCCCCTATAGGCTCACATATTTGAATTCTTTGCCTCCACTTGGTGGAATTGTTTGGAAAGGACTAGGAGGCATGGCCTTGTTAGAGGAGGTGTGTCAGCTGGGGCCATTAGTGTGCCTCTCTCTGCTTCTAACTAGGAAATCAAGATGAGAGCTCTCTGTTGTTCCTGCTGCCATGTCTTTGCTCTGTCATCATGGACTCTACCTTCTGAAACTGTAAGCCCAATAAAACGTTTTTTTTTTTTTCTTAAGTTACTTTGGTTGTGGTGTCTTATCACAATAAGAACGCTAGGAAAAAGTTAACAGAGAAATGTCCCCAAAAAATATGAAGACAAATATAGGTACTTTCAAAAGATATATTCTGCTGATTCTTCAGGTTCCAGGTGCAGCAGATTGGGAAGCATGGAGCTAGAGTAACTTGGTAAATGGCGCTGACCTACATATTGTGATATTTTAAATATGTTAATAGTTTAGTTATATGTGTCATAAAAATATTGCTTATTTTTCTGATAATTTTCTAATGTACTTATGTTTTTATGTAACTATGTTTGCCCAGTACAATTCTGTTTTCTCTTCTAGTCTGAACATTTCAATTAACATAAAAGGCAATTTGTCCATTTATTCCTATTTGCTTATTTTAAATTAAGGCAATTTCTACAAATCTGTTTTCACTGTAGACTGTAAAGAGGTCCAGGACCCTACGATTATTGAAGTCTCACTTTTCTCTCAGGCCACACCTTACGTACCTGCTATCATGTCATCTACGGCACTCATTTTCAGCAGGACCTGCTCAATCAGCCCCACTTCCGTGCTGGTCTGTAAATTCCGAACACTTTTTCGTAGGATGGCTGTAAACATGCTCCATATTTCTGCTTGACATGTTACATCACAGTGCTCCAAAAGCTCTGTCATGCACGTTATGCTCTCAGCATCCTGGATAATAAAATTCATCTCCAAATCAAATTCCCCACCAACCAGCTGAAAGTAAACAGGAAAAAAAAAAAAGTAAGTAGAAATGACGTGGGAGGTTATTTACAACATTAATATAGAACAATATCAAACAATCAAGTGTCAAGGAAGTACGGACACTAAAAATGTTCTAAGTCATCTTGCATAAGGCAAATTTTGATCAAAGTTTAAGAATTACAGGGGCTAGAGAGATGGCACAGAGGTTAAGAGCACTAGCTATTCTTCCAAAGGTCCTGAGTTCAATTTCCAGCAACCATATGGTGGCTCACAACCATCTATAATGAGATCTGGTGCCCTCTTCTTTCATGCAGGCAGAACACTGTATACATAATAAACAAATAAATATTTTTTAAAAAAAGAAATACAGATATAAGGAATGAAACAGGCAAAAAGAAGTCTAATTTTTACAGAGATGGAAGGAAAATAGCACATTCAAATCTAGAGAAACACACAAACTACAGCAAATAATTATGGAGTGGGATTCAGGTCAAATTCCCTTTTAAAAAGATCAGAAGGAATACAGTATCTAAGGATAGATATTAAGACAAAATTCACTTTCATTTTTCTATTACTGAAGTTATAGGGAAAAAAGATATAATAAAAAAGTAGCTTGGTTCAATTTCAACATAGAAAATGAAATATGAAACTGATGAAAGAACAACTTACAGTAAGTATAGAAACATGAAAAGAATAATTTGAACAGAGAAATATGTAAGGCCTTATAATCTTCTTCTAAACCATACAAATTAAAAAAGGAGAAAGTTGGTTTACTGTCAACATTATGACTTTTGGCAAATGACTCAAAAGTTACTACTGTTCCCATCAACATGCTACTTTATAAACCATTACCAGCCCCACTAAATGCACAGTAACAGATGAATACACAGAGAACAAAATACTATGACATGCTTACTCTCTGTTGATCAAACCACATGAATTATTACTGTGGTAGTTAGACTAAGAATGTCCCCCAGAGATGGCACTATTTGAAAGGATTAAGAGGTGTGGCCTTGTTGAAGGAAGTGTGTCACTAGGGGTGGGCTCTGAGGTTTCAAAAGCCCAAGCCAGGCCCAATGATTCTCTTTTCCTGATACCTATAGATCCAAATGTAGAATTCTCAAGCTATTTCTCCAGCACTATGTCTGCCTACATGCCACCATGCTCCCTGCCATGATAACAATGGACTAAACCAATGATCCCATTTAAAAAAAAAAAAAAAGAAAGGAAAGAAAAAAGTATGGCTACAGATCCCCAGTGTCAACATCTGGCATCAGCATACATCCACGTGCACACATAAACATGTTCACATTCACACACTCCCAACATACAGAAGTACAAGACACAACAGCAGCCACAGTCAGTATTAGGTGAAGATTTGTTATCAGGAGAGCTAGAACAACCCCAACTTCCCATCTAAAACATAGACTCATCTGACCCAGTAGAGATGAAGACCCATAAAACCAAGCCAGCGGGTCTTAAGTTTCCAGCCAACACAGTGTACTACACCATGATACTTTATCTTCTTGAGTATCTATCAAACCCAACTATTATTTCATCATTCCATACAAATACAGAATGCCTATCTATTCATTATTGTATGTCTAATTAACCTGAGTCATCACTGTATGAAGTTGTTCATGAGTCATTAGCAACCCAGAAGAGGTTTTCCATCTCACTGATATAAATATTTACTGATGACTCTAACAACAGATATAAAGCTGTACATGACCCTGTACATAAATCTGTAGAAGCACACAGTAATAAGAACATGAAAAGGAAAAGGACAGCACTAATTTTTTTTTTTTAATCTGCTAAACCGGTTTTAAATACTGTAGCAGAACCTGGTATAAATTCCTCAAGTATATAAATAAATAAAGTAAATATATATAAGAGGACTCAAATAAAAGAGAAATGGGCTACTTTAAACAAATCTAATGCCCACAATTCTAGCAATTAAGCTCTGCTACATAAAGTCTAAGTTTTCATCTTTCATAGTCAATAACATTACATCCTTCTATGTATCATTTTAATTACAAAAAATAAGAGTCAAGGTTCCATGATTTCTTGGTCCAAATAGCAAAAACATGTTGTTTGGCTGGAGCCTCCAGCTTGCCCCTGCACCATCTTAAAGCCTCCTTCCTTTCTCCCCCTCTCACATCTCCCCTCCCCACCACTCTGCTCTCCTCTCCTCTCTTCAGAATCTCCAACAAAGGAAAGGCATCCAAAAGCCCAGGTTCACATTCTGGCCAGGTATTGCAGCTTCCTCCCCGGAAGTTGCCAGCCACTCAAGTTCTGCCTAAGCACTCAGCTTTTCACCATACTTGGGCATAAACCCAGCTTTTGGTAGACACAACATCACCCCCAGCCTACAACCTATAAAATCTCCCTGCTTTAGTTGCTGGGAGTTTAATGCTGGGTTGCAACTCCTCTGGCCCCAATCTCTGGAACCAGAGAACCCACCTAGGAGTTGCTCTCAATAAACCTGTTGTTATTTTTTTTCTTCCAATTTGGCTTATTTGACTTACTTTGTTGGCAGAAAACTTATTATTGGGGTGGGGGCAGAAAACTTTTTACATGCCTCAGAGATATTTTGTGGAGAGTATCTATTTCATGTAGAAAAAGCTAGTCTTTCTAACTTATATGGTGATTGCTAACATAGTTGTGTTAAAGAGACTGTTGTAGGAAACCCTTCCGAAATTAGCAAAATACTCATCCATCTATTTAACAAGTGGTCCAATAGTCATCAGCAGCTAAATCATATAAATAAAAGCAGTGAGTGGCCTTATTATTCAAACAACAATCTACCAATCCTGTAAAGAAAAGATGTAACTGCTTTTAGAGGGAAAGTGAAGACAAGTGAATTAAACATAATCTGGGTCAGACAGAAGTGTGAGATTCAGATTTCTTATTTAGATAGAAAGTGCCTTTTACTTTAAAGTCAGAGGTGTAGATATACAGGCTAAAGTTATGTTTTAAGTTTAAATTACTATGCCTAAGACCTATAAAACAAAAATGCCTCTAACCTCTAAGTCTCACTTGCCCAAGGACAAGACAACTTCCTGGAATGCTGGGGGCTGTTGTTTATGTAAGAAAACAAGCCACATGTTTTCACTTCTGTAAACAAGGTTGGCTGCCCCAAGTGACAGGATGTGCTTGATCACACATAGACTGGAGGTATGTAGGCAACAAGTATGTCAGGATGTACGCTTGCCCTTGGGAGAAGGCAGGAAGTGCATTGCCTTCTGGGTTTTGTCTTTATAAGCACCAGACTAGCATAACTCTTGGCCATTCTCTGGGAATCCCAGGTGTGACCTGGCCAGTGTTCACTATCCTGGCAAATATTTAATAAAGCATACTTCAAATTTGGCTCAAAAATTGTGGTAATGGTCTTATTCTCTCCCAGTGGGATTAACAGTAGACTTGCTTTAAAAAAAATAAATAAATAAATGGCATGGTTAGAGTAACTATGAAGAAAAACAGATTGCTGTTAAGAAATGACAATTCTAGAGAGAGCAAACCACAAAAATAAAATCACTGGGGAAGTAGAAATTATTTGGTAGTTACTGGCATTTTTGTTTAGCTTTGATCCTCTAAACTGACCTTGAACTCAAACCCTCTTGCCTTAGGCTAAACTGCTGGAATTATAGGCATGAGCTACCATGTCCACCTAGAAAGTAGATTTGTAATGTTCAATTACAGGAGAATCCACAGTACTTTCTGAAAGAGAAAAATCATAGAAAACATTCTGAAAGGCAAAGGATGTGGCACAAGAAAGTCCAAGCCCGAGGTCACATTGCCAGCATTGGGAAGAAATAAAGAATAGCAAAAAGGTGTGGGAAATCCCTGTACCATAGAATCGAAATGACTAGCAAGTCCCTGAGACTAAGAAGTCTCAGTGTACTGCTTTGGCCCTCTGTTCTTACAGAAAATTCTGTTCTTTACCCCACCCAGGAATCAGTCAAGTAAGTTAATATGAAATAAACATCAGAGCTGAGCTGTTTTAATGACAATAACTTATTTACATAAAGTATATTGATAAAGCATTTGGGATATAAAATAATGACTAGAAAATACTTTGTCTTGTGAAAAAATTAAGAATTTAATTACTAATATTTTATTTTATTTACTATTTTCAGAATCACAAGCTATTGGGATATTATGTATTACTAGGATATTTAGTTTATTGGGATATTATTGGGATATTCATTATTACTTTGATCAAAAGGAACAATTATAAACCAGTTGGGGTTCTTTGCAATTCTTTGCAATTCATTTATTACAATAAACTCTAAAATTATAACATTGTTCATTAAATCTCAATGTGCTACGCAGATTTAGTCTCCTTCCTATTTCTAGATAGTGACATTAAAAGCCACTTTTTATCTAAAACACTGTATACATTTATTCCTATATATGGCATAGTTTTCCCTTAAACCTTAGATATTTTAACTTTTATTATGTCTCCAAGATCACCAATCATAAATCTCCAAATATCTATCAATACTAATGCTTAGATACAACTTAACCCCAAAAACCTTTCCCAAAAAAAGTGCCTTTCTTTAAATTTCCATTATAATCCATCCACATATCAATCACTAAATAATATTAGGGACCAAACATGTACATTCTCCAAAATCCACTGAATGAAGTCTTAATCTCCAACTTGGTAGTGTTAGAAGCCATTGTCTTTGGAACATAACTAATTGAGACAGAAATCATAAGAGCAGATCTCTCAATATGAAATTTGTGTTTATATAGAAGGAAGACATTCCAGATCTTTGTCTCTCTGCGACAAGATAATACTATGGGAGATAGCTATCTGTAAGCCAGGAAATGGTTTTCATCCAGATCCATTATACTAGCAACTAGACTGTAAGAACTCCCAGCTTCTTCTAGAACTATATGGACTGATTGGCCATACATCATATACAGCCCATGGGCTACCATCTATGGAATTTGTTTTCTAGACTGACAGACACATGTTTGTTTTATGGAATTGATTTACATCTCACATATTATAACAAGCTCTTTAAGAACAAGAACCATTTATCAACTATATATTATACCACAAGCATACTGCCAAGCACATATAAGCTATTCTATACTCCATTCTGGAGTATAGAAAGACAGAAGGTATGAAGGTAGCAGATTTTACTTTGAAGTCAGTTCTCAAGCTGTCTGCTGAGTTTTGTACTCAATGTTTTCATTTTCTATTTTTTTCAACAATTAATTACTCAAGTTCCTATATAACTTTTTTAAGGCTGTAGAGATCATTACAGAGCCAAAGATATTTTTTCAACTCTTTATATACCTCTGCTGCCTTACTTTTTCTTCTGTTATTAAGGTTTCATATGAAACAAAATTTAAGGGACACACTCTTGACTTAAGAAGGTGTCTTAGTGTTACTATTGCAATGATACACATGAGCAAAAGCAACTTGGAGAGGAAAGGGTTTATTTCACTCACAGTTCCATATAACTGTTCATCATCAAAAGTAGTAAAGGCAGGAACTGAAGCAGGGCAGGAACCTGGAGGCAAGAGCTGACTCAGGGGCCATGGAGGAGTGCTGCTTACTGGCTTGCTCCCTATGGCTTCTCAGCCTGCTTTCTTATAGAAACCAGGACCACCAGACCAGGGGTAGCCCCATACACAATTCCCCCTACCCCTACCCTATCAATTAAGAAAATGCCCTACAGGCTTGCCTACAGCCTGATTTTATGGAAACATTTTCTCAATTGAGGCTCCCTCCTCTCTGATGACTCTTGCTTGTATCAAGTTGACATAAAAAAAAAAATACTGGCCAGCATAGAAGGAGAAACTTTTACCAAGTATATTCAGTATGTTATACATAACTGTCAGTTGTTAAAATCAGACTTAAATGTTTCCACTTTCAGTTTTTATTTTCAAGTGAAATCAGTTTGTAACACATTTCTTTGAAAAAGCAACTTGGGAGTGACAACACACACACACACACACACACACACACAGACACACACACAGTGGGCACACTCAGTATTGTACTACTGAGTGTACACATATGTACCCAAAATGCTGGCAAAAGTATAAGAATCAACTTTCAAAACTACTAGATTCTAGTAACAACCAAATAAAGAAGCCACTGCTTTTGCTAACAACACTGTGGAATATTAAATAATCTTGCCTACCATTCTACCATTTCCTACACCCTAGACTGGCAACAGTCATAAGAACTCAGGGTACGAACTGCCATTTCCAGAAGCAGCAGTCTTACCCCTATTCACAAAGACCTTTGTGCCTTTGTGGATCTCCATCTGCTTGGCAACTCCAAGACAGGCACAAAGCATCCCCTTTTGTTTCCACTACCACAGCTTTCGAAGGCTAGCTAACAACATCTAGAAGCACAAGGATTGGCTGTAGCAGCCTGGAGCAAGAGGTAACATTTGTGACAAGAAAGAAAATATTCAAGTGCAAAAAGGAGATGTGTGAGGTTATAAGGTCTTTTTAATGCTCCCAGGTACAGAAGGGAATTAAGAAAGCCATAAACATGCCCTAGGCATTAGCACACTCAAAAAAGAAGTAGTAAGGCTCAGAATTTTGACCTCCAGTTAGCCCTTAGGCTCTACAGGATGCAGCACCGTCCCAAGGACTGAGTATTTTCATCTTTTTTCTTTTCTTTCTTTTTTTGATTCTAGGCTTTTACAGTAACTGTCAAAACAAGCCAAAGAAACAGAAACAGAATTCAAAGGTCACAAACAACAGAGAATGCAAAACTCTTAGACACTTATGAGAGTCACTGTAAAAACAAAACCACACACACACACACACACACACACACACACACACACACACACACACACACTACATATATATATATATCCATAATCAGAAGTAATCAGAAGACAGGCAGGTCTTATATCAAATATTTCTACATTATACTTTTTTTTAAAAAAATGACAATTCCCAAGGCTAAAGTAACTAAATAGAAGAATGACTGTTACTAGTATGATGTGAGGTCCTGGGTCTAATTTCCAGCAGGATTTTTTGAAAGTCAAGTTTGAAAAAAATCTGAAGCCTAAAAATAAGTAAGTAAGTATGGTCCATCTAAAAAACGAAGAAAAATTAACAGAGCACCTAGAAGAAAGTGCAGGCATGGCTTAGACTCACTAGACAAAGATTTGAAACCAACTATCTTAAATGGCTCTAATAAAGGAAATCAAAGACAAGGGAGGAGGGACTAGAAGAATAAAATCTCAACAAATAGAAATCAACAAAGACAACTAGTCTAAAAGGGCAAATTAAAAGTCTGTGAACAGAACAACGAAAATGCAGATTAACCAGCAGGTCTGAGCAGGCAACAAGAACTTATATTCTGATAACTTCCTTTTACTTTTTAATTAATTTTCTCAAAGTAAAATTGCAAATATGTGCTTTTAAAACATTCACATTCAAGTATCTTCTGAGTCTCCTCCCCTCATCTGAACAAGCAAAAACAAATATTTTTTTTTAAGGTCAGTATTATACTACCTGAGTTGTTAAAAATTTACATAATTTTTTACTTCTATTGAAAATTAGCATACTGAATAATGGGTTTCATTGCAGTATTTTCATATATACCTTGTTCTTTTGTCAGGACTTTTTAAAATTAGGTATTTTTTAGTAATTTCATACATAAATACAACATATTTAGACTATATCCACTCCATATTTCCTCCCTTCAGCTCCTCCCAGACCTTCCCCAACTACTTCCTACTTCAAACTTGGTGTCTTCTAATTTTTTTAATAGCTCACTGCGAACAAGCAGTGACAAGAGTATGCACACCAGTGTAGGACCATCAACTGGAGCTTAGCAACCTAACATGGGCCAGGCCACTGAAGAAACTGACTCTTCCCTCTCTCAGCAGCTATCAACTTCCAAATGCTCTTCTGTTAGGGGTGGGGTTAGTTAGCCAATCCTCTGTGTTGATGTGTTGACTGCTTTGATTTTGTGCATAAAAACACCACTGCTTTGAGTTCATGAAAGCAACAGCCCTGTCATGTCCAAAAGACACCATTTCAAACTGTCCTATCTTACATCTGGCCCTTAGAATCTTCCCACCCCTCTTTCTCCATATTACCTGAGCCTTGTGGAAGAATTATATCCTCCTTGTCCACTTGCCTGCTCCATCTGCCTACCCTGCAGTGATCACTCTCTACCTAACAGTAGCCTCCTTTCTACTGTCTCTACTGTCATGCCACACGAGCTCTATTACAATCTTCTGTACTACTTCAAAATCTCCCATTCCTTTCAGACTCCCTTCTAGTTCCATAACACTCACGTGCATACTGCACATACATATACATAAAATCTAAAACCTACATGAGAGAAAATATGGCATCCTTTTAATGAGTCAGGCTTATTTCACGTAATGTCAGGAGCTCCAGTTCAACATTCTGATCTCTGGATCCATCCATTTTTTTTTCACAAGTCATCAATACATTTTTGTTTATAGCTCAATAAAATTCCATTGTGTAAACATGCATGTTTTCTTTTATTCTCTCATCTGTTTATAGATATCTAAGTTGGTTCCATTTATTAGATATTATGCATAATGCAGCTATAAATATGAATGTGTAAATATCTCTATAGTAAGATGTGGAATCCTTTGGGGAGCATAGCTAGGTTCTATAGTAAGTAGTTCTATTTTCAGTGGGTTTTTTTTAGAAATAGCCATAGTGACTGTACCAGTTTACATTCCCACCAGCAGTAGTAATAATTCCTTTTCCCCACATTTGTTGTCCTTTGTTTTTTTGATACTAGTCAATATTACTGGAGTGGAAATGTAATCACAATGTAGTTTTAATTTGATTTTACTTCCCTGATGTTGTCAAGGATGATAAACACATTTTAAAATGTGTATTGGCCATTCAGTTTTCTTCTTTTGAAAATTATTTTTTAGTCCATTTTGTGCATTTGTTGATTGGAAGATTTGGGTGATTTTGTTTTTTGGGTTTTTTTTTGTGTGTGTGTGTGTGTGTGTGTGTGTGTGTGTGTGTGTGTGTGAATGCACATGCACGTGTGCTCAATTTTGCAGTTCTTTAATGAAGTCTAGAAATTAACACCCTCTTTCTGCAGGCTGCCTCTTCACTCTGGGAATTGTTTCCTTTGCTCATTTCCTATAATCTCATTTGCAAAGTCTTGGTGTTATTATCTTTGCTACTGAAGTCCTTTTCAGAAAGGCTATACCTAGATCTTCATATTTACCTATCAGTTTTAGGAGACTTTATATCCAAGTCCTTGATCCAGTTTGAACTGATTACTAAGTAGGGTGAGAAAAAAAGAGTATAGTTTCCGCCTTCTATGTGGATATCCAATTTATCAACACCATTTGTTGAAGAAGCTGTTTTTTCTAGATGTATGTTTTTTATATCTTTGTAAAATAATTAAATTACTTTAGTTGTATATTTTATTTCTGAGTCCTCCATTCCATTGGTCTACATGTCCCTTTTTGTGTCAGTACCATGCTGTTTTATCACTTAGAGTTCTGTAGTATAATTTGGTGCCAGCTACTCTAATAACCCAGCATTGTTCTTTCTGCCTTAGCATGTATTGCTGTTTGTTTGTTTGGAGTGGAGTCTTTTGTACTTCCATGTGAATTTTAGTATTGTTTTTCTCATTCTGTGAAGAATATCAAAGGAATCTTGGAGGACATTGTATAGAATCTGTAGACTGCTTTTGAAAACTTGACCATTTTCACATATTAATTTTGCCAATCCATAAGAACAAAAAGTCATTTTATCGTTAGTGACCTATTCAATTTCTGTCTTTGGTATCTTAGACATTTTAATGTAGAGGAATTTTGCCTTTCTGGTTAGAAAGATTCCTAGTTTTTGTTGTTTGTTTATAAGCTATTGTAAATAAGATGTATTTGCTAATTCTTAGCAAGTTCATTATTGGTACAAAAAAAGCTGATTTTCTTTTAAGTGACTTTTTTAGCCTGTTACAGCTCTAATCACTTTCTGGCTAGAGTCTTAAGGGTCTTTTAAGTATAGGATCATAGTAGTTACAACTACAGATAACTTGATTTCTTTCTTTCCTATTTGTTTCATTTCTTTTTTCTTTTCTTACTGCTCAAGTATGATTTTGAGCTGATTTATCTAATTGATATTAAGGTAATACTGGATTCACAAACAGGTTGTAAGACATACCTAAAACTGAGAATAGGGTACTGATGTCTCCTGATATTATACACAAGAAACTACAAGACACTTTATGTCTTTTGGAGTTTGGGAAATTGGGAACCTTAATGTCCATCTTCACAGTTGTTTTATCCTCTTCATGATTTGTTCCCTTTAAAATAAGTAGCAATCTTCTCTCTCTTCTGACTAGTTATGGTTTGAAGTCTATCAGACAACAAAACAGCTTTGCCAGTTTGTTTTAGCTTTTGGTAGGTTGTGTCACAGTGATTTCTTCATGCACTTTTTTTTTTGGGGGGGAGGTGTTTTATACATGTTTCATTAATGTTTTCTCCTGTTTTTATTTTGTTTTTCTCACTCCTTTTGCTTGTCTGTCTCATTGCATGTGAATATTCCTAGGAGTTGCCTTCACTTGGATGTATGATGCTCCCTACCATGAGGGGAAAGCGAACTCCAGTAACAGAATGACTTGAGAGAAGTCCCAATGCTAACTTGTAAGAGAAGACATTTATGTACTTTGTGTCCCCCAAATAAAGTTCAGAGACAATAGCACTGGGGTACTTACTGAGATAAATATAATTGATATGTTTTAGAGCCTATGGGTATTATCTTAGTTTCTTTTCCAGCTCCTATAATAAACTACCCTGACAAAAGCAACTTAAAGGAGAAAGAATTTATTTTGGCTCACAGCTCAAGGGCACAATCCATTATGGCAAAAAAGACAAGTAGCAGGAGCTTAGAGCAGCGGCTCACATTGCATCCACAGTCAAGAAGTAATAAGCATTAATGTTTGTGCTCAAACCACTCTTTGTTACAGCCTACACTACCTGGATCTTCTCATCTCAACTGAAACAAGATGATCTCCGACACCATGTGCTGAGACATATCTCAGGTGATTCTAGATCCTGTCAAGAAGACAACTGAGATAAACTGCTGTGGGATGGTCTGTATGTCAAATGTGTTGCTGATTGGTCAATAAATAAATCACTGATTGGCCAGTGGCCAGGTAGGAAGTATAGGCGGGACTAACAGAGAGGAGAATAGAGAGAACAGGAAGCTGGGTGAGGGAGACACTGCCAGCCGCCACCATGACAAACAGCATGTGAAGATGCCGGTAAGCCACGAGCCATGTGGCAAGGTATAGATTTATAGAAATAGATTAATTTAAGCTGTAAGAACAGTTAGCAAGAAGCCTGCCACGGCCATACAGTTTGTAACCAATATAAGTCTCTGTGTTTACTTGGTTGGGTCTGAGGGGCTGTGGGACTGGCTGGTGAGACAGATTTGTTCTGACTGTGGGCCAGGCAGGAAAACTCTAGCTACAAATGGTGCCCAAAGTGTTGGCAAGAGTTTCCACCTAAAACCTGAGAAAAAAGATTCTAAAACGGAGCTAAAAACAGTTCCTAGTTGTTTCTCTCAAGTTAGTGGCAGCCTGCATGTTTGAGCTACTATGGCGGGTTCCTGGCATATGCGCTCCACCTGCAGTATGGCGGGAATTAGGCCTCTGCAAGTGGCACATTAAGCTGTGTGGTGGATTTAGCCTTTGCTAGTACAAAAAAAAAAAAAAAAAAAAAAAAAAAAAAAAAAAAAAAAAAAAAAAAAAAAAAAAAAGAGGTTTCTGGGCTACAAGCTGCTTTGATAGAAGCATAGACCCACTATTTCTGAGAGTTGAAGGCTCCCAGAGCTGGTGGAAAACGTACCACCGCCATGTTGGGAAGCTGAAGTGGGTGGAGCCAGCAGCCACAGCGCCAGTGCCCTTTCAGGCTTAGAGGGCTGCAGTTTAAAGCAATAGGCTCAAGCTAATATAAAAAAATAAGCCACATAAAGATGGCTACCACACAGAAAATCTGGATTATATTCTCTTTGATATTCGTAACTGAAGAAAAACATTTGATTACAAAAGCTGTTGAGTTATGCCAAAATGTATATTTTAAAGGTACCTTGACTTCAAAATTTGGATGTAAGGATATGTTGCTTTGGAAAGGAGGCTCTGCTTTTGTTTCCACAGAAAGCAAGAGGCTATGGATTTGTTCCAGATTAAGATACATCAGGTTTGACCAGCCAAGACCACCTGAAAGGTCTCCGATGACACCAGGGCCCAGACGATCCAACATCCAGAACCATTTCAAGGCAACTGGCTCAGACGATACACCCTCATGGACTACTCCATAATCCTAAAATATTCTTTGTGTCCCCATAAGATACAGCACCCCCCTCCAGCAGGAAGTAGTAAGAGAAGCTACGCCCAAATTCCCAAATATACCAAGCTGACTTTGGAGATGTATAAAGGTTAAAATCTTCCTTTTTAAGAAAAGAAAAGGGGAAGTCCTGTGAGATGGTCTGTATGTCAAATGTGTTGCTGATTGGTCAATAAATAAATCACTGATTGGCCAGTGGCCAGGTAGGAAGTATAGGCGGGACTAACAGAGAGGAGAATAGAGAGAACAGGAAGCTGGGTGAGAAAGACACTGCCAGCCGCCACCATGACAAACAGCATGTGAAGATGCCGGTAAGCCACGAGCCATGTGGCAAGGTATAGATTTATAGAAATGGATTAATTTAAGCTGTAAGAACAGTTAGCAAGAAGCCTGCCACGGCCATACAGTTTGTAACCAATATAAGTCTCTGTGTTTACTTGGTTGGGTCTGAGTGTCTGTGGGACTGGCAGGTGAGACAGATTTGTTCTGACTGTGGGCCAGGCAGGAAAACTCTAGCTACAATAAACCATCACAACTTTATCCCTTGTCAACTTGACACACAAACATCACTTCAAATCATAACCTTTCCCCTCTTGTTCCTAAAGTCTCGTGCTCATCTCATAATGAAAACCACAATCCAACTTCAAAAGTCTTCATATTCTAATAATTCTAAGACTTTAAAACTTAAAATTTCACATCTCATCTGAGACTCAAGACAATCTCTTAATTGTAAGCTCTTAGAATATAAAAAAACAAGTTATAGACTTCCAACACACAATGGCACAGAACAAAGATTCCCATTCCAAAATAGAAAAATCAGAGCACAATAAGGACCAAAGGAAGACAAAAGTCTAGCAGGGCAAACATGAAGTCCTCCAGCTCCATGTCCAGCATCTGGAACTCATAATATAATAACCTGGGTACCAAATGGCTTATGTAGCCTTACTGCTCCATCTCTGCTACCTATAGCAAATGTGTGTGTGTGTGTGTGTGTGTGTGTGTGTGTGTGTGTGTGTCCCTTTTCCTAGGCCAGCTGCACTCCATGCCTGCTGCTTTCATTGAGGATCTTCCAATAGTCCCAGCATACCAGTTTCTCAATTCCAACTTAGGCTTTAACCTTCACAGCTTCATGCAATGGCCTATCAGGACATCTTTATACAAACATTCTGGAAGGGAACAAGGGGAAACTTGCAGGAGCCAGTTTCCTCTTTCTATCATGTGGGTTCTGGGACTCACTCTCAGATCATCAGGCTTGATGGCAGGCGCTTTTGTCCACTGAGCCTTCTTACCAGGTCCAATATATACATTTAATCTAGATTATGTACATGAAATAAAATGTGGTATTTGTCTCTCTGGGTCTAGCTTATTTAACTTAAATGATTATGATTCTAACCATTTTCTTAAAATGGCATAACTTCATTCTTCTTTAAGGCTGAAGAAAACTCCCACAGTGCATACATGCCACATTTCCTTAGGGTATCTAGGCTGGCTCCAAATCTTGATTATTATAAATAACCCAGCAACAAAAACAATATGCAAGTATCTCTGCAGTCTGTTCTGGGTGTATGAACAGCAGTAGTATAGCTGGATTGCATGCTAACTTTTCAATTTTCAGGGGTTTTTTCTAAGGAATTTCCCCACTGATTCCATAGTTTCTACACTGGTTTGCATTCTCATCAGCAGTGTATTAAATTTCTTTTTCCCTATCAGTATTTGTCAAACACTTATTTTTTCAAATGAAGGAATACAAATAGCCATTAATTACAAGAAATTATGGTCAAGATCTTTAGATATTATAGAAATAAAAATCAAAACCACATTTGGCTATCATCAACAAAACTGAAAGTTCAACTGTTAGCAAGGACACCAAGGAAAGAGAATATTTAAACACTGTTGATGGGAATGTAAATTAGGCCATCCACCTAGAAAATCAGAATATGGTTGCTACAAAAAAAAATTATAACTAAAATAACAATATGATCAAATTACACCACTTTGGTATATATACCCAAAAGTATCAAAATCAGATTACTATAAAGCTATTATGTAGCTATCATTCATGTTCATCACAGCATTCTCCACAATAGCCAAAATGCTGAACCAGTCAAGGTGCTCAAAAATATATTAGGAGAGTGAAAACGTGGTACCTGATGAAACTGACTGCAGCCACTGAAGAATAATAAGATGGGGCTGTGATGACGGCTCACTAGACAAAGCCAGGGTACAGATCCCCAGATCCCATATAAATGCCAGGCAAGTAAAAGACCACCTGTAATCCTAGAACTCTGGAAGCAGAGGTAAAATTACTGAGGCAAGTTGTTTAGCTGAACGAGCAGGAATCAGTGAGCTCTGGGTGCAGCAAGAAATTCTTCCTTGGTAAAGTGGAAAGTAAATGGAGTCTTCCTCAATGACCACTTGGATCCTCCACAAGCACAAGCATAAGCACACATGCAACCGTGCATGCACACACATGCACACACACACACACACACACACACACACACACACACACACAAACACACATACACAAACACACACAAAGTAGGATTATGTTACTTTCCAAAACTGACTGGAACTGAAGATTGACAACAAGGCTGTCTCACAAAATAAGTGTTGCATATGTTCTAGAATGTGAATTTTTAGGTAGAGGACAGGGAGAAAAGAGATACAAAAATAAAAAGAGGACTATTGAGGATATGGATAGAGAAAAGTGAGAAGAGAAAAAGAACACAAAAGGATAATAACACAAGGGATAAATATGACCATAGCCTGATATAGATATGCACATGTAATAATGAAACCTACATACTAAGAGAAAACACTTGCACACTATATATTTAACAAAGGACTCGTATCTACAGTTTATACAGCACTATCAAAACTCAATAGTAAAATTCAACTAAACCACACAAAGGGCAGCAGACATAATGGATAGCTCAAAACCCACACTCATTTTTTTCTCTCATAAGTCATCTTTGAAAAATCAACTTAATTTTCACCTCCTCAGAAGATCTTCTTGAATATTTCTTTCAAAATTAAAAGTATCCCGTTTTCTTTCTTTTTTTTTTTTTTTTTTTGGTTTTTCGAGACAGGGTTTCTCTGTGTAGCTTTGCCCCTCTCCTGGAACTCACTCTGTAGCCCAGGATGGCCTTGAACTCACAGAGATCTGCCTGCCTCTGCCTCCCAAGTGCTGGGATTAAAGGTGTGCGCCACCACTGCCCGGCAAGTATCCTGTTTTCTGATCCCATGATACTTTCACAAAACCTCTATTCTATTATATGTGACATTCAATATGATTTGAGATACAAAATGATGAAAGATATATGAAAGCCCTTTAAAATACAAGCAACTTAAGAATGAGGTACAAGATAGTAATATAACTTCCCATATTTATGCTTGATCCTAGGCAAAACACCAAGAAGTGATTTATCTCCTTCAACATCTAAATTTTGGGTGGCTTTCATCAACTATTACATTGATGAAACTTCTATAGAAAGAAAGAAATGATTTATAAAATTTGGAGAGAATGTGAAGTATAGGAAGAAATAAGAATGTTTCTCATATTAAGCAATCAGAATATTGCAAACCATCATTTTATCTTTTTAGGATTATCTTGTTTCCCCTTGGACACCAGAAAGTAGAAGAATAAATTAATGATCAAAATTAGGTAACTACATTTTTCTTAATAATCTCCACCCTCCAGTCTTTAAATATCTTATACTGCAAGCCAATTCAAGTCACTCTTTTTTTTTTTTTTTTTTTTTTTTGGTTTTGGTTTTTCGAGACAGGGTTTCTCTGTGTAGCTTTGTGCCTTTCCTGGGACTCACTTGGTAGCCCAGGCTGGCCTCGAACTCACAGAGATTCGCCTGGCTCTGCCTCCCAAGTGCTGGGATTAAAGGCGTGCGCCACCAACGCCCGGCTCAAGTCACTCTTAGAAGCAAGAATAATATAAATTATAAAACTTTTCCACTATTAACTTCTGATAAAGGATGTTCTTCAATCTGAAAGTATATCTACATGAATTTCAGAGATGTAAGAATGCAAGCAGAAGCAGGATAATTAAAAAGTATCATTTTGTGAACTGACTGTAAGTTGAGTATTATGAATGTAATATCCTCTAATTCTAAAAATTCTGAGTCACGTGCAACTCGCTGAGATTAGCATCAGTGAATAACCTGCTCACAGTCCAAAGCTAGTATCAAATTAGAATTTAAACTCATGCATTCTCCACATCTTGGAAGGAGTAGTACCAGAGAAACCACACCAAGGGACACAAACATGTACCTCTACTAGTCCTCAAACTCTCAAGATTTGCCACTAACCATTGGCATGCATGATAAAAGACATTTTAGATGATTGTTTAGTAAAAAGAAAATACTTTGTGATTTTGGCATAAACATAATGAAAATTCATGATCCTTATAACAAAAACAAAGTAAAAGAAAAAAAACTGCTTGTTTTTCCAACCTACTTTCCACTACTATTCTCTACAAGTAGCTCCTATTGTGCCATAGAAATAACTATACCCAAGTGTATAACAAGTGCTGCTACAAATGCTCTACAGAAACTCTAGGGAAGGAGAAAATGAAGGACCAACTACACAACAGTTAATGCCCACTTCATATATATCTTTAATATATGTTAAACCATATGTGGTTTACCAAAAGCATTATGACCACTTTTATGTATTAATGGACTATAACAACAGATACAAGTATGGTCTATAACATAGACCAACAACTGACCACAGCAGCAGTACACTTTAGTGTACTTTAGACAATCTAACAAGTATGGTGAAGTAATAATGAGAAGTGCTGGCTGCAAAACAAAATCATCCTTTTAATCTAAATCCTACTCTAACAATAAAAATCTCATTCCATTTTATAAGTAACAGCAAATCAAATCAAAGAGTTTTGCAAACAAATAAAAACTGAGAATATTCCCTGTTCAAAGGCTTTTGCTATTAGAATCGTAAGTCATTCAGTCAGATGAAAAATTGAAATTTGAATACACACATACACATAAAAGAAAATAATTGAAGAAAAGTTGAAAAAAAATGAAATGTTGTAGCTGGGATTTTCTCCAGTCCTGCCCTGGCCGCAGCTGCTCAGACTCAAATAAATACACAGAGGCTTGTATTAATTAAACTGTATGGCATAGTAGCTTAGGTTTCTTGCTAGCTAGATCTTACATCTTAAATTAACCCATTTCTCTAAATCTATACCTTGTCACATGGCTCATGGCTTACCGGTATCTTTACATCTTGCTTCTCATGGCGGTGGCTAGCAGCATCTCCTGACTCGGCCTTCCTCTTCCCAGAATTCTCCTCTTTCCTTGTCCTGCCTATACTATACTTTATGTCTGGCTACTGGCCAATCAGCGTTTTATTTATCAACCAAATCAGAGCAACACATTCACAGCATACAAAGCAATAAGTTGGGGGCCAAATGTAGACTAAACAGTCTTATTAAATAAATACACAGAGCCAAATACAGGGGTAATAGCCAAAGAGATCAGACTGAATAGTGAATAGCCACAACTAGCCTTAACTTACCACCTCACTGTTGCTTCCCCAGAGAGAGCTTCTTCCTGTCTAACTTGTGCTTTTATTGCCTTCCTGTTCTGCCTCCTCATTGGCTCTAAGCCCAGTCACATTATTTCCTTGTCACTACCTATCTATACAGACCTCCAGGTCTCTGTGGTTGGTACTGGGATTAAAGGCTCGTGTCACCACGGTTGGCTGTGTCCTTAACCACACAAAGACTCTGCCTGCCACGTGATCAGATTAAGGGTGTGTGCTACTGTAGTGGGTAGCCATCTATGCTTGTCATCTCTATAGTGATGTTAGTTAGGTTATCCAGATTTACAGATACATAGGTCGGATGGACAGGTAATTTTCAAACACTTCATAGACCTAGAGAATATGGCATTTAAATAACTTAGAATTCTGTTGACGTGAGACACAATTGCTCCTGGCAGCACCAATTTGATCCTGAGAGAACATTGGGCTTCTAAGACATTTCCATTTGGAAGTTGTCTTCTTGGCACAAAATGGCCTATTGGGCAAAAGAACTGCCCTTGCCTCAACTGCTGACAATACGAGTGCTGTCCTTCTGGACAAGCGGGGCACAAGGAAAAGTGACTTCTGAACTCTGCCAAGACAGGGTAAGATGGTCTTTCAGAATTCCTGCTTCCGAAAATGGTGTGTCAGATACTCTAGGCCTGTAGCCAATTTGAATACACCAACAATGCTGAGAAACATTAGGTAACTGTCCAGGCTGCCAGTTGTCTCTGTCTACTCTTGCAAGATTCGCAAAAGTTGCTTGCATCCATCTTCCATTTCTCAGGTACCATTATATTCCTTCTCAGGTCTTTGATGGGATTGAAGACTACCAGTTATAGTTACAACTTACTATATATATATAATATATATATTATATATATATACTATATATATATATATAATATCTTAGATAAACAAATTAAGTATTACATTCAGGTCCTTTAGGATAGGACACCTTTTGGAATGATCTTTGTAACATGCCATTTATCTACACTCTAGACTTCTCTAGATTTTAGTATGTGTTTCTTGCTTGATATTGTTCACATTGGTTGTAGTTCCATCTTATCTAGGTCATTATCCCTCATTACTCCTTGACAATATTTGATAACCATTCCTTTGTATATAGTCTTGTATTAGGTTAGAACCTTCTTATTTAGACAAAAGGGGGAGATGTAGTGGGTAGCCATTACAGCTTTGATCTGGAAGTTCTAACCCCCACTGAGGCTTTGGTAACTGTCACACCTACAAGGTGGGGCCAAGAGAGGACCCTGAAGACCCGAGATCCAGATGCGCCAGCTCTCTTGGTTCCTGGACCCTGGACACTGGAGGTAGACGGTGCAGAGTTCTCCAGAGAACACTGCTGGACTGTGCCACACCTTTTTCAGACCCTGTAATCTATCCCTTCACTTGTAAGTTACCCCACAAAATAAACCTCCCTTTTAACTACATGGAGTGGCCTTAATAATTTCACCAATATGTTACCACCGCCTGACTTCTGTTTTATGTCTAACTATGACCTCTGATCTCCAGACAAACTTTATTTATTAACATACAAATAAAATATCACATTTCAACACAAATACAGTATCACCACAAAATGTGGTGATATTTTATCTGTGTACCCCAATAAAGCTTATCTGAGGATCAGAAGAAAAAGTCAGCCACTATAGTAAACATAGAGGTCAGGCAATGGTAGCACATGCTTTAATCCTGGCATTCGGGAGACAGAGCTCCATCTAGATCTGATCTCTGTGAGTTCAAGGCCACACTGGGAACAGAGCCAGGTGTGGTGACACATGCCTTTAATCCCAGCACTAACCATGAAGGTCTAGAGGTCTGTACAGACAGACAGGAAGTGATGTAGCTGGGTGGAGAAGGAAGTGAGATGGCAGAACAGAAAGGCATATAGGTGTGGGTATACAGGAAGTAGGTCTCTCTGGAGGCTGAGGAGTCAGTAAGTGAGGTTGGCTGTGGCTTGTCCTATTCCTCTCATCTTTTGTTTTTCACCCCAATATCTGGCTCCAGGTTTTTTTTATTAATAAGACTGTTTAGCAATTCATCTTACAATGAAGAATAACAAAAACAGTAAAGATGCTATTAACACTAAAGACTTTTCCTTCAAACACACCACACATGCATGCACATATGTTTCTAGAGACTGAACCTAGGACTTAAAGCAAGGCAGATAAGCACTCTATCACTGAGCTATATCCCCAGTCCAACCTCTTCAAAACAACAACTATCATCTAAATTAAAATTTTAATTCTATGCCTCCTTCTACTCCCACAATAAGATCCTTTCAGATTGTAAGGGACCATGTTTCTCTCCTAGCTGAAAGACTTCAATAGTTCTCCAAAGTTCTTGTTGCTAAAAATAAACTTGTTCTCACATTCTACCAAACTAGGGAAATTTATATCTAATTGTGTTATGTCTACCTTATCAACTTAAAGGCTCATGTTTCTCTCCTCTTTGCTCAATAGGTTCCATTCACATATATTTGGGTCACTTCCAAAACAGTCAGTCCATTGACCCATCATTGTCCCTCCCCCTACCCAATCTTCTGTGTTCTTTTCTGTGTCTGCCATGTTTTCCACTGGCTTTTTGTATGACTGAATTTCTCATACTCCTATTCTCTATTCAACAATTGATTTGTTGATGTTGTGTAATTATTTTCCCCAGATTGAAACATTCCTTCTTGATACAAAGAATGAAGAAGGCTGGAGGCCCCAAGAAGCTGATGAAACTCAAAAAGCTAAAGAAGCTCAGAAACTTGGAAGACTCAGGAGGTCACAAAGTTATGACTCAGCAGGATTCTCCTGGAGCTGAGAAAGCAATAACCACTTTTTAGTGCAGCTGCCTACAAATATTGGGCAGCAAGTAACAAGGATTCAGAATGCATGAGCTGTCATCCATATTTGAGCAAGCAGCTGCTCAAGAATCACTCATGTTCCAGTAATTAACCTAGATAAACTAATGTTTCAGTGAGTTACACTTCAATAAAACTGTTTCTTTGGTTTGTAGTCAGTATACTATCTGAGCTGAACAAATATCTGTTTACATCTCTCCAGGAGAGCCTACACACAGCTGAAGATTCTATCTACATCTACTAGGTTTTCTTTATATCAAAACATTATTTAGGGATTGGCAACACAGTTCAAAGGGTAGTGTTTACCTACTACTGCAACAAAGAGGTATTATTTCATTCATAGCAGTATGTATAACCTATACTTGATTTAGATATATAATATTAGTTGCTTCCTTGTGAAGACCATAAGTTCTAAGCCAGGTGGTGGTGGTGCACATCTTTAATCCCAGCATTCGGGAGGCAGAGGCAGGCGGATCTCTGTGAGTTCGAGGCTAGCCTGGACTACAGAGTGAGTTCCAGGTAAGGTGCAAAGCTACATAGAGAAACCCTGTGTCAAAAAACCAAAAAAAAAAAAAAAAAAAAAAAAGAAGAAGAAGAAGAAGAAGAAGACGACCATAAGTTCTGAAAGGTCAGAATGTTAATTTTGCTTTCCATTAGCTACTACAGTTTCTACTTCTGTACCTGATTCATAACATTTCAAATGCCATGAAAAACAAAAAGTTACTTCTGGGATAGATAGAGATGCAGTTCAGTGGTATAGTACTTGCCTAGCCTCCATGAGGCTCTAGGTTCAATTCCTAGAATGAGGTGTTGGAGGTGATGATGATAATTCCCATCTAAAGATCAAACTTAAGCTGACAACGGTACCAAAAAAAAAAATCAAGAAACTAATGAATAAATTATGAAAAGTGTATTTTCCAATCTTATGAAAATCTAAGATTCTAATACAAAGTTTAATAACTCCTTTCCTTTACTGTAACACTTAAAAACCTTTTAACAAATGTTGATCTGATATGGCACACTACATACAGACAAGGTCTGCTGGAATCCCCAGTGAGGAAATGGGGAAGTGCAGTAGTAGCTATAAAAGACAGATAATGTTTAAAAATCTCTAGTCTAACACCAAAGTAAATTATGGAACTTTTCAAAGCAGAACAAGAAACACAGTCCATTTCAGAGAGACTGGTGCAGTCTAGCAAGTCCCTGGCTTCTGAGAATCAGGGTCCAGAATCATATTTAAAACAGAGCAGAGACTCAAAAAACTGACATTGTACCTTCAATCAATAACAAATGCTTTTAGGAGGAGCAGGGAGAAAGGGAGGTCAAAGTTGCATACAGAAACAGATAAATAATAAAGACACTGCCTGAGAAAGCCCTCTCCTGTAGGTGCTTAACCAGAGCTTAAACAAGATGGTTTGTTTTAAAGATTTATTTTTATATATTAATGTTTTGCTTGTATGTGTGTATATGCACTGTTTATGTGCCTGGTGCCTGTAAAAGCCAGAAGAGGACATTGGATATCCTGGACCTGGAGTTACAGATGGTTGTGAGTTATCATGTGGGAACTGAACGCAGGATCTTCTGTTAGGGCAGTAAGTGTTTTTAACTGCTGAACCATCTCTCCAGACCCACAAGCTGCTATTTTTAAAATACTCTTACTGAGTTAAAGGCTTGGCAATCCCAGACCCATTCTTAGGAAATTCAGAGCAAGTGTTCAGGCACTATATACAGAAACCTGGGCAGCAGACTGCTAGATTGCTGTGAAGAAATGTTTGCAAGAAAAAAACATGGTCAGAAACAAAGTCTACTGAAGAATTTAAGAGTCAAAGGGAAATGTACAACATTGGGAAGGACAACCCAGGGGAAGGGCCAGCATTAGCAATTAAACTCCTGAATGACTCCCCAGAATGTGACCAGGATTTGTGACCTGACCTGTGAAAGACCACCCACTGGTAGAACAAGCATCTGTGACCCAACCTCTACCTCTTAAAAGACCTCCCAGAAAGAAGAATAGCATTCATAACCTGAATACTGAAGGACTGCAGAGGTAAGGCTATCACTTTAACCCAATCAATCATGAAGGACAAACTAGATCTGGGACAGGCATCCAGGAGGCCAGGAAGAAACTGAATCCAAGCTGTAGCCAGTAATTAAGTGAGGTGAGACTGCATCAACTGCATCAGACTTTATACACCACCCAGCACACTCCCTTTCCATTTATTCTTTTTATTTAATATTTAGTAATAATTTAATATTTTAGCAGGCCAGTTATATCTTGTTCTAAGTACAACTCTGTATTAGGGTTCTCTAGAGTGTGTGTGTGTGTGTGTGTGTGTGTGTGTGTGTGTGTATAATTTACTGGAATGACTTACAGGCTGCAGTCCAACTAATCCAACAATAGCTAGTTGTGAATAGAAAGTCCCAGAATCTAGTAGTTGCTCAGTCCACAAGGCTGGGTGTCTCAGATGGTCTTCTGTATATGCCACAATCCCGAAGAAGTAGACTCCAATGCCAGTGAAGGAATGGATGTGCTAGCAAGGTGAGGGCAAGCAGGCAAAAACAAGAGCTTTCTTCTTCCATGTACTAATATAGGCTTCCAGCAGAAGGTGTGGCCCAAATTAAAGGTGTATCTTCCCACCTCAAGATCTGTGTTAAAGGCCTGTGTCTTCCAGACTCAAAGGTCCAGAATAAAAGGGGATTTAACCCACTTCAAACCAAGCTGGAAATCTCTCACAGGTGTGCCCTCCTTTTCTGGACTATAGTTCATTCCAGTTATAGTCAAGTTGATAACCAACAATAGCTATCACATTCTCCTTCCCCTAGCCCTTCTTTTTGCTCTCATTCTTTCTTGGACAGGCTTTCCCAAAAAGCACAGGCTAGCCTGTCTTGTAGATTCTCCATGTCTCAGCCTCCTGATACATGAGACATTTTATTTCATATGATTAGATTCCATTACCTCTCTATTCTACCTGTAACCAAACTGCCTCATTCCCGACCACTAATCATCACCTGGTGTCTACTACTCTCCCCTTCTACTTAACATTTCCCTCTTCCACTTTTTCTCTATCAACCCAATGCTATCACAGGCTTACTATGCATTTTCCCCTTCATATTCATACCCACAATAGCTGACATCTCAGTGTACATGGTACTATCAATGCTCCTTTACTTCCTAAAGTGATTGAATTTGAGAGAGAACTGGATTTGAGTCTTCATATACTGTTATGGCTGAATACAGTATTCTAATTTTTCTGGTGTAGTAAGCCTTGTAGCAGGAATCTTAAATGGTCTAATTCATAAGAACAAACCTGGAGCCAGGTATTGGGGTGAACGCTGAAAGATCAGAGAAGCAGAACAAGCCACAGCTAACCTCACCTTGCCAATTCCTCAGTCGATCCTGTTTCCTCAGACTGGAAGCTTCTGAGTCCTCATCCAAATGGATCTTAGCTGAACTGTGCTGCTCAAAAGCCTAAGAGTTTAACCAGATTAAAGCTTCTAGTTTCTGGTCTTCACACCTTATATAACTTTCTGCTTTCTGCCATCACTCCCTGGGATTAAAGGCTCACTTTCTGGGATTAAAGGCGTGAGTCATCATGCTTGGCTGTATCCTTGAACATACAGAGATCCAGGTAGACCTCTGCCTCTGGAATGCTAGGATTAAAGGCGTGTGCTACCACTGCCTATCCTCTATGTTTAATATTGTGGCTGTTCTGTTCTCTGACCCCAGATAACTTTATTAGTGTTCACAATATTTCGGGGAACACAATACCACCACAAAGCCTGGTGTCCTGAAGACCAGTAAGACTAGTATCACAGAGAAAAATAACAGCTCAATCCTTCCACAGCCTACTCCCTTTTCAACACTGCAAACACTTCAACTGAAAGAACAGGTAATTTTCTTTTAATGCTACCAACAAGTTAACACAAGGTATGCAGGTCTCAGAGAAAAAATACACAAGAAACATGAAAATTCAAGTCAGCATGATTTCTTTAAAAATGAAAAGAGGGAGGGAGATAGAGAGGGAGGAAAAAATTACTTCCTCATGTCTTCAAATGGAGATGAATTTTAGATGAAATTCCAAACCACTTCCTCCCTCAAAAAAAAAGTCTGAAAAGAATGACTAAATATGTTCAAGGAAATTGAAGGACACAAACAATCTGTTGAGTAATTCCAAAAAGAACACAAAGAAAAATCCAAATGAAATAAAGACAGACACACAAGATGTGAAAGTGGAATTTGAACCTTGGAAGACAGCTCAGTAGGTAAAGTATTTGACATACAAACATGAGGACCTAAGTTCAGATTCCCAACATCCATGTAAAAAGATGGGCACAGCAGCATATGCCTTTAATACCACACTGAAGGCAGAGAAAATCAGATGCCAGAAGCACACTAGACTAGCAAATTGGCAAGTTCTAACTTCAATGAGAGATACTATCTCAAAAAGCAAAGCAGAGATTAGCAAGAGGATATACTTCCCTTGACTTCTCTTACACACACACCACCACCACCACCACCACCACCACCACCACCACCACCACCACCACCACCACCACCACACAACACCACAAAGTAGAATTTAATAAACAGAAATAATTAAGAGGGGAATCTAACCATACTGGAAATGAAAAATTCATTCGGTCAGGCCATTCAAGTGGCTCTGCATGTAGAGATACTTGTAGGCAGACCTGATTTCAATCAATAGACAGACCTGATTTCAATCAATTCCACAAAATGACAAGAGAGAACCAACTCCTGAGTGTCATCCTCTGATGTCCATGTGTGCACTATGGCATTCTTGCATTCACACATACAAAATAAATAAATAAATAAATAAATAAATAAATAAATAAATAAATAAATAAATAAATGTATTTAAAAATATGCAAGACTGAAAACTGCACCAATATAAAGGATAAAGAGGAAAACAAAAGGTCAGGACTTGATCACAGATAGAAATATTGAAGCACTTAGAAAAAATAACAAAATAAGAAGGTACAAACACAATAGTCAAGATCAACAGGACACTATAAAAAGACCAAACCTATTAATCAAAGACAAAGGAGGAGACCTTCATACTGAAGGCATAGAAAACATTTCAATAAAATTGTAACAGATTTTCAAAACTGAAATAAGAAATGGCCATCCAGATATAGGAGGCATTAGAACACCAGGGAAGATCAGTCAAGTCTCCCATGTCGTTACTATAGTCACAAGCATGTGCAGAACCAAGAAAGTACATGGCAAGCTGCAAAAGAGAAATGGCAAGTCACACAAAAAGACAGGCTCATTGGAATAAGAGATTTCTCAACAGAAACTTTCAAAGCCAGGAGAGCTTGGAATGATTTATTTCAAATTCAAATACAACTGTCTATCAAACTACTATACTTAATAAAGTTATATGTTACCATTGAAGAGGAAAGAAACTCTTCATAATAATAAACACACTAAAGGATTTTATGACCCCCAAGCCAGCTCTCCAGAAGATACTTGAAAGAATCTTCAAACCAAAGAGAAAGATAAACACATTCATGAGATTAAAGCACAGTATAAACTATATCAGGAAATGAGGAACAGGAAAAAAATCAAAACCAATGAGACAGGAGGAATAAATACACATATTTTAATAATAACCTTGGATATTAATGCTCTAAACTTACCAATCAAGAGAAATGGACTAGCAGACTGGATGAGGAAAAAAAAAGAAAAAAAGAAGGGAGGGAGGGAGGGAGGCAGGGAGGGAGAGAGAGTGGGAAGGCAGGCCAACCAGGATCTGTCTATTGAATGCCTGAGATAAATGCACTTTATGGTCAAAGACAAAAGCAATCTTAGGGCAAATGGATAGGGAGATGGGGCTAGAGAGATGGCTCAGCAGTTAAGAGCACCTCCTATTCTTGTGCAAGACTCAGGTTTGGCTCCCAATACCCACATGGTAGCTCACAACCATCAAAAACTCCAGTTCCAGGAGATCCAATGTCCTCTTCTGGCTTCTGCAGGCACACATGTGATACATATAATATATGTAAGCAAATATTTATACACATAAAATAAATTTTAAAAAAAAATTTTAAAGGAATGGGAAAAGGTATTTATTCTAAGCAAAAGAAACTAGCAAATTACAGAACTATCTTCCTGACAGAGGCAAATTGTCCAGTAAGCACATCAGTCCAATTTCCACTTTTCTCATTTGAAACCCCCAAAATGACAGAATCACCCTCAATTCCTTTCTCACATCCTCATTTGTCGAACAAAAGAGATGCTCTGTACCAGCAAAATATACTTAAAATCCTACATTAATACTCTAACCTGAGGCACCTTCCCCTCCCTCGCTCCCTGATTACTTAGAGAACATCAATAGTTTCTGTGTGTCCAGGCTCATCTCCCAATGTTTACATCAGGTCTGAAAATACTGCCTATGGTAGAAATGATGTCAGCTGAGTCTTTCCTCTGCCCCAAACACCACAATGGCTTCCCAACTCTGCTATTAAATTTAAACCTGCACAGTAGTACTCAGGACCTGCAGTTCCACAAGGCTCAGTTTATCTGTATCATACTGTATAATGCTTAGATATGCTCACCTCATTCTTGCCTTCAAGTTTTTAGACTTGAGGCTAACTCTTTCTAATTTCAATATGCCTCTCTTCTAGTTTCTCTCCAGATGTCATCTTACCAAATGGGTGTTTCCTAAATGACCTCATTTAAAACAGTACTCAACATCTAGCAATATTCCCAATCCTTCTCTCCTATTTTATCCTGTTCATATGATTTTTCACATTTGACATAAAACATATTTGAGAAGTATGTGTATACCTGTCCCTAAAATGTAATCTCATTGACTGCAAAAGCCCTTGTCTGTTTTATAGAATGTAAATCTCTAGCAAGAGCCCATCACATATTCTCAATTTTATAAAGTTTGACAAGCAAATGTGTTTACCAAACATTTATTTACAAAGTCTATTTCCAATGAACTCCCATGGAAAACTAGAAAAGATCCAACAACAAACAAACAAACAAAAACACCTGCATTTGAAAACATTAGCCAGCCATTAAGACAGTGAAGAATTACAAAGTCAGATCGAGACAAGGAAGTTCAAATAATAGGTAAGCCCAGAAGAGGGACTATTGTTCCCCTTTGAGACAAATGCCAAATGTAGGAATGGGGAAACAGCAGCTGAGAACTTGAAAGATTTCAGTATACCATGAAAAAGTTATACAAGAACTAGGATTTACAGGCCTTCAATTACAGACCTTTGACAACACACTTGACATTTTGGTTGTGATCATGAAGATACACTTTTGGAGAACCGGCAAATGGAAAAGTAAAATGGACCAAGCATGTAAGACAAAAAGCAGAAACGACCACATACTGTACAAGTCCATGAAGGAAATAGGAATCTATAGATTGGAGGTACCAGACAGCAGGATGGGGAATTGAGAAGTGCAGGCTTTCCTTTTGAAGTAGAAAATTTCTAGAATTAGGTAATTTGCACTACACTAAGTATAATAAAGCCACTATATTATACACCTATAAATGTATAATTATACAGGGAGCTGGAATTTTGTATCAATTAAAATAGAAAAGAAGTATAGAAAAAGCCTTTAATGCATTAAGAACAACTTCAAATTATCTTGATCCCTAAATAGATTATGGTAATCTCAAACAGCTAGCATCTCAAGCCTAAGAAACTAAAAGCAGTCTCTAGAAGAAAGTAAGAGAGTCAGATGCTTAAAATTATCTCTACAGTTTTCATCTACTGTATTTAGGTGTCAATCAAAATAGCTACATGAAATGGTAAGAAGTGGTATTAAAAACCAGGAAAACCAACAGGATACAGGTTAAGTGTCTAGATAATACAGTAGATATATAGATAACAAGATTAGTGAAGGGTAAGGGCCATATTTTATGTTAATCATCACTAATATGTTCAAGGAATCAAGAAACAAGATTGAGGATTTCAACAAACAAGAGGAAGCCGTATAAAAGGTATTGTCTACAATTAAAAAACAAAATCAATATATCAGTGAAGAACATATTGTGTTGGGAGCATAGCACAAAGGTCCTTGTGCCCACAGATCTCCAGAGAAAGCAAGGAATGTTAAACACACAGCATTGTCTTTTTAATGGGAAAGATGAAAAACCTGGTCTTCTATCCAGAAGGCTGAGAACTGGAAGTAATTAGTAGCCTGGTGATCTGTGTTATCTGTTAGGCCAGACCATTTCAAGCTCCTACAACTAGAAAGCTAGTAATCTAAATGACCCTTATAGCCAGATGCTCTCCCAGGCTCCTACAACCTGGACCAGAGGTGGCTAATTGCCCAAATGATCTCTATGCTATCAGTATGACCCAGACAAGGCAAGACCCTTTGGCATTAAAGCTAGTACAAGTAACCTATCACTAGAATTCATCTTCTTAGAAGAAATGACATGTACCCTGAGTTGAGTTTCAATGTAATTATGCCTCCTGGTACACAGGGGATTGTATTATACCAGGAAACTTTTTTCCAAATTATACTGGGCTTAAATACATTGGGAATAAACTGCCTGTTATTAGACTCCCTGAAGTAGGATCCAGATTGATAAAGTGAATCTGCACAGAGTTTTCACTCTCATATCTTTATGTGGTTGACTTCCCTGCCTGGATACCTGCAGGGACCTTGTGTAGTAGAATAATATTTTAAGATGTGTTACTTTTGTTTATGTTGTATTTGTTTAACTTAGTGAACCTGTGTTATTTGCCTGTGTAAAACACCTGATGGTCTAATAAAGAACTGGCCAATAGCAAGGCAGGTGAAAGGATAGGCGGGGCTGGCAGGAAGATATAGAAAGAGAAAACTGGAAGGAGAGATCTAAGATCTAGGAGCCAGAGAAGGAGGACTCCAGGGGTCAGCCACCCAGCTACACAGCAAGCCACAGAGTAAGAGTAAGAGTTAAAGAAATAAGAGAATGGGAAAAGTCCAGAGGCAAAAGGTAGTTGGGATAAGTTAAGGAAAGCTGGCTAGAAAGAAGCCACGCTAAGGCCGGACTTCCATAAGTAAGTGTGATTTATTTGGGAGCTGCGTGTCAGGGCCCCCAAAAGACCAAAGACCAACCACCAACAACAACCTTGCTAAAATCTAATTATAGATTATACAACTGAAGAATGAGTGAAATGTGCACAGATGAAATGGGGACAAAAACAAATGAGAAAGAATGAATATGGAATAAAAGGAACAGGACAGTCTGTTCTGTGACAAACTTTTCCTGGAGAGATGCAACAAACATGTCTCCTCATCCCAGATAGGGAGCCCATGACAGATCAAAGTATAGATACCACCAAAGTCCAATTTAGTGAATCAATGAGCTTTATTGGGGTTACTTCCAGGAGCAGAAATGATTCAAAGACAGCTGTATTACCAAAGCCCACCCCAGCAGGAGTGATAACTCACAAAGCTGGGAACCTGGAACACACTTCACAGCGTACAGGCAGCTCAACAAGCTAGAGAGTGTCCTATCCTGGTGCCTCAATTGGTCTAAACTTCTTCCAGGCATCTCGGCTGGTTTCTGCTTCTTCTAGACAGCTGGTCTGGTCTCAGAGTTTTCTTTGCAGCTCAGCTTGTCTGAGTCTTCTTAGAAAATTGGCTCTTCTGAGATTCTTCTTTGTAGCTTTTCTCCAATGATACTCTTTTGCAGCTCAGCTTCCTTCCATATGAGGGGGATTTACAGCGTTTATTGTTTACTCTGGCAGGAAGTGGACATAGTGAATATAGTTAAGTTTCAGGGATTTCCTACTTTGAGTTGCTTGCCTTCCTGCTTAAGGAGCTTCCCTGCAGGGAAGAATGTTTCAACCTAGAAGGAAACTTTTCTATGTAAAGATCATATTTCCAAAAGAGCAGTGAAGAAATTGAAAGAAAACCATTGTTTTAAGGTAAGTAGAAAAAACATTTTGAAAAAACTAATTAAGCTGTAGATTCTAGAATCACTTCTGTTCTACCATCCATTTCACCAATATAAAGAAAATCACAACTACACATATGGTTACAAAAAAAAGAGAATAAAATCCAGGCATAGTTACACATCACTTCAATCCCAGCATTTGGGGGGCTAAAACAGGAGGATAGCAAGTACAAAGCATGCCCAGTCTACAAATAAAGACTGTCTCTAGGAGGAAAACATGAATAAAGAGTCACTTTCAAAAGAAGCAATGAGAAGTATATCACCTACAAGAAAAGCATTATATTGTTTCAGAACTGAAAAAACAGCAGTCACCTTCTTTTCACACTGAGTAAAGAAAGTAACACCTTACTCTGTAGTTGCTATCCAGACATAAAAATGAATTGGAAAAAAATTTAAAACAGAATCCTAATGACAATATGGCATATTTAGGGCTGGTGAAGCAGCTCAATGCCTAACATGAATGAGACACTGGGTATAATTCCTAGTCCTGCGCACACACACAAAAATTAATATATATAAATATATGTGTGTGTGCACAATAGCTGTATATGAATTTTAAAACTATGTAGTATATAACAACATATTACCAAATAATAAACCAAAGCTCAATTACATGCATATAAGAAATAAAGAAGATATATCTTGAACATGAGAGAATAGCACATAACACATACTATTTCTTTTTTTGTTTGTTTTGTTTTTTTGAGACAGAGTTTCTCTGTATACTCCTGGCTGTCCTGGAACTCACTCTGTAGACCAGGAAGGCCTCGAACTCAGAGATCCGCCGGCCTCTGCCTCCCGAGTCCTGGGATTAAAGGCATGCACCACCGCCCAGCAACACACACTATTTCTTATCACCTACAAGAATTGCTTTCCAGATGAAACAGAGGCCTCTAAGGTCTCTAATAAATCAAAGTCATCAAGGAAACAAACACTCATCAAGAGTAAATGGCACACCAGTCTAGTTACCTGGAGCTGTTTTCCCTTTAATTTCCTTTCCGATCACAGAAACTTATGTCAAACATTTTACAATGTGGAAAGACATGAATGCAACCTAAAAAGATTAAACATCTTAAATGTCTAAACCAGACTCAAATTCAACTTTAAGAAGAAAGTGAGTGGCTAAAAATGCCAACATACCCTAACCATAGGAGAAGATACAGACTACAAAGCTGATAAAATTCAACCCACTTAAATTACCTACACATGGATGGATGAAATATAACTTCAATTTAGTCATCTCTTCATCCTTTTAGCATTAAGAAAACTTTCTGTAATTTTTATAAAGTTCTCAGCTGCTTGCAGGGAAAGGACTTGACTGCTATTTGCCTAGACCTTATTTCACTTTTTTTTAAATTAGCACATTATGTGTCTCTGGCAAAATGCAAACACCTTAGCTTTTTTCTTTCCACAATACACTCATAGTCATTTAATGCTAAATAAACCATTTATTTTAATTACTAACATATCAAAACCTTTTTAGCATCTTTTGTTTGTTTTTTAATCTGTTTCTCCGTGTCTAGTTTTTCTCCTTACTATTTTTGGATTGAGTTTGTTCATTACTAGTTAACTGCATTAGAGAAGTCTGTTTTCAGTGCATCTGTTCTCTGACTTTTCATTTATGATTTCTTTTACATTATGATGGTATGAAAATAACAGGTCTTTGGTAAAAACTATACTCATAATTTGGAATCTGATCCTCTCCCCAGCTGATATATGTGGTAAGATATTCTCTCAATGATGGGCAGCCATAGTTCCCAGTCAGCCATCTCATCACAAGAATAAAAAAAATAGGTATTAGTCTACAGCATGCTATCATATTAGGATGTGTTGTAAGTAGACTGAATATGCTTTTTATTTAAGACATTTCCAGTGTATGAGAGTTCATGGAAAGTGGAGAAATATTTGTATTCCTAGTCCTCAGAATGTATGGGAATTTTGTTAACCTATGTTATAGTCAATGTTCATTAATGTCAAAAAGCACACTAATATAACATTTCAGTCCCCAAAGTAGGGTTTACAGTTTGACGTAAATTAAATCAACAATTCTAACCATGTTTCACGAATCTGAGGCATCTGGAATGAAGAATGTTAAAGCTTCCAATTACCAATGTCTCAATCTTACATACTCTGCAGTTTCTTCTTTTTAAGAGCTGACTTGATATACAAGGTACAAGAATAATTCTTATAATTTCAGTGTGGATTATAGCCTTCAGTATTATATTGCCATTCTTTTTTCTTTTAATGTTTTATAATCTAAAGTCCATCTTGTTCAATACCAAAGCCCATCCCTCCTGTCCCTTTATTTACATTTCCTATGACTGTGTTTCTACTATGAACCTAAGTCACTGCATACCCAGTATACACATCTGCCACGCAGAATGCAGATTTGCAATCTGTCCTATTAACCAACTTGAAAATTTTAACAGATGAAGTGAGCCCGTTTTTATTAGTATGAGTAATACACCCTCTCAGTTAAGCCCAGTTGTTTCACAATAACACCTATAAACAAATATCAGGCTCCAGTTCATTTATTACCTATAGTTTTTTTTTCCTATTTCTTGCCCTCCCAAGACACCATTTTAAGACAACATCATTCATCCTCAAGTATCACTTTAATAATTGAGCCTATACCCCTTTCCCCGTACTTTTCTTTCCATTTTGTCAGAACACATACTGTGTCTCAAAAGCTAATCTTAGATTTCAGTTTAGTATGTTCAACGTTCACCACTAATCTTTAAAATGCAGATTATCAAATCTTTGTTGTTGTATTTTTTTGTTTTTGTTTTTCGAGACAGGGTTTCTCTGTGTAGCTTTGCGCCTGTCCTGGAACTCACTTGGTAGCCCAGGCTGGCCTCGAACTCACAGAGATCCGCCTGGCTCTGCCTCCCGAGTGCTGGGATTAAAGGCGTACGCCACCACTACCCGGCAAAGGCTAGGCTGACAACCAAATCTTTGTTTTTTAATTGGAATTGTGTAGAAGATTCCTTACAAAAGACTCAAGTGCTATGTCCTCTGACTCCTTTCATGCTCTTTTTTCTAATTTAATCATTATTTATCATTCAACGATTTCATCATTACTAATGCTTCTATTACAGTTTGCATAGGAAGTAGCCTCCAAAGAGTTTACGACTGAAGTGTTGGTTCCCAATTCAATTTCAAATCAGTTTTCAAAGGTGACTCTTTTGGGAAGTGATTCCATCAAGAGTGTTCAATTCAATGCACTGTGGGGAGATGGAGCAAACTGTGAAAGATATGCCTGGCTGAAGGTAAGTTTCTGGGCCAGTTTCTTGTTTGGGCCTTTCCTCTCCTCCTTACTGTCTTTCTCCCTCTCTCTTTCTTAACCCTTCTTCCCCTTTATGGCTGCCATGGACAAAATCATACCTTTCCTTGGCCATGATTTTCTGCCATGTTACCAGTCTAAAAGCAAGGACCTTGCCAAATATGAATTAAAACCTCTCATACCATGAGCCAAAATAAACCTTTCTTGATTTATTTTGTTCATTCCAGGAATTTTGTCCTAACATATACTTGCTATGAAATTTTTATAGCCAAAAAAGCACTGAAGTAATATGCAAAAGCATTTTTATTTAAAAGCATCTCTAAAGCTCAAATTCCTTCTTGATTTTCACACTTCTTCATCTCAGTGCTTCCTCTTGGATTTCCTAAAGAATGCATGAATTAGACATTTAATTCTTTACCTTTGTCTTACAATGTTTCTGGCATGCAATAAATGCTAAGTTGTGGGCAGCAGTATTAGTAGTTTCTGTTGTGGATATCACTCTCTATAAATAAAATGCTGATTGACCAGCAGCCAGGCAGGAAGTATAGGCAGGACAAGGAGAGAGAATTCTGGTAAGTGGAAGGCTGAGTCAGAGGGATGCTGCCAGCCGCCGCCATGAAAAGTAAGATGTAAGGTACTGGTAAGCCATGAGCCATGTGACAAGGTATAGATTTATAGAAATGGGTTAAGATGTAAGAACTAGATAACAAGAAGCCTGCCATGGCCATATAGTTTGTAAGCAATATAAGTCTCTGTGTGTTTACTCGGTTGGGTCTGAGAAGCTGTGGCACTGGCGGGTGAGAGAGATTTATCCTGACTGTGGGCCAGGCAGGACTGGAGAAAACTTCAGCTACAAATGGCGCCCCACATTGGGCGCAAGATATTGGTTAAAATATTAAGGCAACTCCACGTAGTTAAAAGGGAGGTTTATTTTGTGGGGTAACTTACAAGTGAAGGGATAAGTTACAGGGTCTGGGAAAGGTGCAGTGCAATCCGGCCATGTTCTCTGGAGAACTCTGCTCAGTCTACCTCCCACATCCAGGGTCCAGGAACCAAGAGAGCTCCCGATCTGGATCCCTGGTCTTCAGGGGTTCTCTCTCGGCTCCGCCTTATAGGCGTAACTGTTACCAAAGCCTCAAAGGGAGTAGTATTTTGAGGTCAAAGCTGGAATGCCTACCCACTACAAGTTTCTATCTGTTTATTTTTCCTAGAAGTTCTTTTTTTGTTTGTTTGTTTGTTTGTTTTGTTCTGTTTTTCGAGACAGGGTTTCTCTGTGTAGCTTTGCGCCTTTCCTGGAACTCACTTGGTAGCCCAGGCTGGCCTCGAACTCACAGAGATCCGCCTGGCTCTGCCTCCCAAGTGCTGGGATTAAAGGCGTGCGCCACCAATGCCCAGCTTATTTTTCCTAGAAGTTCTAATGTCAGCAAGCATATCTACCTTCTTCCAACCAAGAATACAACCTAACCTTATTTTTGCTCTCCTTTACTTCCCAGGTTAAAAAAAAAAATCTATTAACTTTATTTAAACTTAACAGTATGTTTTATTACTTTCTTTGCGCATCATTACACTGTGTAGCCCATTACTTTTTCTTGATTCACTGCAATTCTTGCTAGAGTACATCTGTTAGTTATTTATTCAACAATGATTTCTGGACAGGATACTTTCTGAGTCCCTGTGTGCCCAATATTTATATTGTGTTCTAAAACATCAATTTGTCTAAAAGGATATCACCAGATTCAGATATATTTCCCCTAACCCTTTAAAAATATTAGTGAAGCCGGGCGGTGGTGGCGCACGCCTTTAATCCCAGCACTTGGAAGGCAGAGCCAGGCGGATCTCTGTGAGTTTGAGGCCAGCTTGGGCTACCAAGTGAGTTCCAGAAAAGGCGCAAAGCTACACAGAGAAACCCTGTCTCAAAAAACCAAAAAAAAAAAAAAAAAAAAAAAAAAAAAAAAAAAAAAAAAAATTAGTGCAGTGTTCTGAATCCAATATTGCCACAGATAACTTGCTGGTATTTTTAAATATATATAAACATATGTACACAGAAAGGTAAATACAGGCAGAGTCACATATGGCAGGCAACAGAGTTTGGTTTACATAACCTGATAACTCTGAAAGTGAGTTCTTTAAGAGTTAAGACTCTGGGCTTTGAGACAGATTGCCTAGATTCATTACCTAATAGAGGGAGAGCTATCTTACAAGACGTCTAACAATACTATGAAGTAATAAACCTATGCCAGTAATATAGTTTGTGTGTGTATGTGTGTATGCATGTGTGTGCATGTGTGTGTGTGTGTGTGTGTGTGTATTCCTGACCACTGGGGCAGTATGCCCCTAGTCCTCAAAGATTTACATATATTCAAATGAAATCTGTCAGACTCTGCCTTCAGTTTTAATTATCTACCAATATAGTTATCAGGTAACTCAAGATAAAAAAGGCCCTACTATTTTTGGTACTAATCTTAGTCATAATAATCTACTGCATGATTTATTGATTTTAGATGGTTTGATATCTTGAGTAACATCCTCTCTTTCAGATTCCCTTCAAATCGGCAAGCTCCAACTTTCTCATGCCCACTTCAGATCAGGTAAACCTGAAATCTTTGATCCTAGGGTAGGTAGGGCCCACATCCCTGCTCAGGATGGAAATTTTGGAAAACGAAACTTAGGCCTTCAGTCACCCTTACCATTAAGGTATCAAAGTCTCAGAGGAGGAAACTAAGGCAGGATAGAAAGACAGGGGAAAACGTGGGGACTTGAAAAGAGAAAGGAGCTTCTCACCAGTTTAAAATAAAAAATACCAACACAATTAACATTTTCTGTGAATACTGACAATATATACATAATACTCCTTCTATAGAGGGATATTTTATTTTAACATAGAAATAAACCAGGCTTAAGACCTTAATGTATTGTGTAATATCTTAGGTGAGACATCATACCTTTCCTCAGATATTTTCTGGGAATCTCAAACAAAATCATGTTTACAGTAAAAATATCTTACCTTTCTGAATCCCTGTGACCTTATCAAATGTAAGTCTGTCAAGTATCCCACAGGAGCCCTGCAATCTCATTTAGGTTTCCTAGCAACAGTTACAAAATAATAGCTTCAAAATCCTCCAAAATCATGTTGGCAAGATGGCTCAGTGGGTAAAAGGACTTGTTGCAAGCCTGACAACCTGAGTTTGATCTCCACGCCCAACACAGTAGAAGGAGAGAACCCCAATTCCTGAAAGCTATCTTCTGACCTCCACTCACGCACATGAACACACAGATGCATATAAAGGAAAATGTGTAAATACACACAATTTCACTTAGTTTTTTAATAAAAAAATTCTTACATATGACTACTATAAAAACAATGAAGTAAGACTCTCACAAAGAAGCCCACATCCATGCTCCTGGTGTATTTCTTTTATTCATCAGTAACTCTTTTCTTCTCTTAACTCTCTTGCTTAAAATCTATATTAAAACATTTTATTGAACCCAAATAAAAAATACATATTATGAGTGGCAACTTTGAGAGAATTATAAATACTACGTATAGTTATGTTTGCTTCTTATTTTCCTATTTGTCCAAAATAAATTAGTATTTATATAAGTTTTGAAAATACTGCGAAGTTATCAATATTAATAATATACATAAAATTGGAGAGTATGACTATATAATAAATCAATCAAGATCAATATGATTATATAACATCTGGTAATTATAATATCACAGATTATAAGAATAATCTGGTGATTCTGTAACATAATATATATTCTGACTGCTATAATGGCATGAAAATACAAATTGCTGGGCTAAATAAAACCTGGTAAGTCTGATATAGGAATGGATATTTATCTCCTAGATAAATTTGTCCAAGATGTTCATAGGAAAGATAAGCAACAAAAGAAAACCTTAAGCCAACCATCAAAAACCATGAGGGATTCTACATGCCAATGGACAAAGGCAATAAAACAGTAGCAGGTAAGCACAGCAAATTACATATACAACAAGTCTGGAAGTGAAAAAAACAAAACAAAACACTGTTCAAAGGAATGTTTTTTAAAAGTAGTCTGAAAGCAAAATATCTGTACAGGTCTTTTGCATATGGTAAGGTATAGTACACTTGGAAGGAGCCAACCTTGTCAACATTCACAGCATCTGAAATGTTTCTATTTCACTCAACAACCAATATACTTAGGAAAAGCATCTAAAATAAGCATCTCCTGCTTGACAGTGTATTTGTCTTGTCTCATTCCTTTGTTCAAGTAAAAAACTGATTAGCGTAAACCTCTTTCAAATGACTGAAATTTAATGCAGGCATTCCTTTGAATTATTTCATATAAGTAAACAACCTTCCTTTCTTCACTTTTTCCACATAGAACCTATATTTTATTCATTCATTCTTTTATTAGCATATGTTAATTGTACAAAGTAACACATTGTATTGTGACAATCCCAGGTACACCCACCCCCAGATACACCCACACTTATTAGCCTCTACTCTACTTTCATCTTCTTTCCCTCAACTAAAGTTCACACTTGAGATAAAGATTCAATTCCTGTTTTTGTGACACTGGCTTATTTCATTTAAAAGGATGGTCTCCAGGACTATTTTTCATTCTTCTTTACGGCTGAATAAAACTCTACTGTGCATATATTGTGCACTGTCTCTACTCATCCACTGATGAGCACTTAGGCTGATTCCATAACTGGCTACTACATATAGTACAGTGACAATACAAGTGTTTAGGTGTATCTATAATGAGACGACTTTAATACCCAGGATATATACCCAGAAGTGGTATACAGGTACTTCCATTGTTAACTCATTGAGGAATCTTCATACTCACTCCACAGTTGGTAAATAAATTTACATTTTCCACTAACAGCAAACAAAGGTTCCTTTTTCACCCACATTCCTGACAACACTTATTTTCTTAATGAAAGCTATAGTGCCTGTGGTGAGATAAAATTTCAGTGATTCTTATTTGAAATTCCCTCACGATTAAAGATAGTGCACAGCTTTCCATACAATTACTGGCCATTTATGCTTACTCATTTGGGTAAACACAGTCATATTTTCTTCTTGCATTTATTAGGAATTTAAACTTCTTTAATGGAAAAGTATTTTTTTTTAATTTTTATTTTGCAATACAATTCAACTCTACATATCAGCCACGGATTCCCTTGTTCTCCCCCCTCCCGCCCCCCTCACCTTCCCCCCAGCCCGCCCCTCATTCCCATCTTCTCCAGGGCAAAGCCTTCCCCGAAGACTGAGATCAACCTGGTAGACTCAGTCCAGGTAGGTCCAGTCCCCTCCTCCCAGGCCGAACCAAGCGACCCTGCATAGGCCCCAGGTTTCAAACAGCCGACTCATGCAATGAGCACAGGACCCGGTCCCACTGTCATGATGCCTCCCAAACAGATCAAGCCAATCAACTGTCTCACCCACTCAGAGGGCCTGATCCAGTTGGTGACCCCTCAGCCATTGGTTCATAGTTCATGTGTTTCCGTTCGTTTGGCTATTTGTTCCTGTGCTTTATCCAACCTTGGTCTCAACAATTCTCGCTCATATAAACCCTCCTCATTCTCGTTAATTGGATTCCCGGAGATCCACCCGGGGCCTAGTCATGGATCTCTGCATCCAGATCCCTCAGTAGTTGGATGAGGTTTCTAGCACGACAATTAGGGTGTTTGGCCATCTCATCACCAGAGTAGGTCAGTTCGGGCTGTCTCTCGACCATTGCCAGCAGTTTGTTGTGGGGGTATCTTTGTGGATTTCTGTGGGCCTCTCTAGCACTTTGCTTCTTCCTATTCTCATGTGGTCTTCATTTACCATGGTCTCCTATTCCTTGTTCTCCCTCTCTGTTGTTGATCCAGCTGGGATCTCCCGCTCTCCCAAGCTCTCTTTCCCTCGACCCTCGCCCTTCACTACCCCCACTCATGTCCAGGCTGTTCATGTAGATCTCATTCCATTTCTCTGTCATTGGGCAATCCCCGTGTCTTTGTTAGGGTCCTGTTTTCCAGGTAGCCTCCCTGGTGATGTGAATAGCAGTCCAGTCATCCTTGTTCCACATCTAGTATCCTCCTATGAGTAAGTACATACCATGTTTGTCTTTCTGAGTCTGGGTTACCTCACTCAGGATGATTTTTTCTAGGTCCATCCATTTGTCTGCAAACCTCATGATGTCATTGTTTTTCTCTGCTGAGTAGTATTCCATTGTGTATATGTACCACATTTTGTTTATCCATTCTTCAGTTGAAGGGCATTTAGGTTGTTTCCATGTTCTGGCTATTACAAACAATGCTGATATGAACATAGCTGAACAAGTGCTCTTGTGGTGTAGTTGAGCATTCCTTGGGTATATGCCCAAGAGTGGTATAGCTGGATCTTGGGGGAGATGGATTCCCAATTTTCTAAGAAAGCGCCACATTGATTTCCAAAGTGGTTGTACAAGCTTGCACTCCCACCAGCAGTAGGGGAGAGTTCCCCTAGCTCCACATCCTCTCCAGCATAAGGTGTCTTCAGTGTTTTTGATCTTAGCCATTCTGACAGGTGTAAGGTGGTATCCCAGAGCTGTTTTGATTTGCATTTCCCTGATGATTAGGGATGTTGAGCAATTCCTTAAATGTCTTTCAGCCATTTGAGTTTCCTCTGTTGAGAATTCTCTGTTTAGTTCTATAGCCCATTTCTTAATTGGACTGTTGGGCATTTTGATGTCTAATTTCTTGAGTTCCTTATATATTCTGGATATCAGTCCACTGTCAGATGTGGGGTTGGTGAAGATCTTTTCCCATTCTGTAGGCTGTCGCTTTGCCTTGTTGACCGTATCCTTTGCTCTACAAAAGCTTCTCAGTTTCAAGAGGTCCCATTGATTGATTGTTTCTCTCAGTGTCTGTGCTACTGGTGTTCTATTTAGGAAGTGATCTCCTATGCCAATGTGTTCAAGACTACTTCCTACCTTCTCTTCTAGCAGGTTCAGAGTAGCTGGATTTATGTTGAGGTCCTTGATCCACTTGGATTTAAGTTTTGTGCACGGTGATAGATATGGATCTATTTGCAGCCTTCTACATGTTGATATCCAGTTTTGCCAGCACCATTTGTTAAAGATGCTTTCTTTTTTTCCATTGTGCACTTTTGGCTTCTTTGTCAAAAATTATTTGTTCATAGGTGTGCGGATTAATGTCAGGGTCTTCAATTCGATTCCATTGGTCCACATGTCGGTTTTTATGCCAGTACCAAGCTGTTTTTTATTACTGTAGCTCTATAGTACAGCTTGAAGTCAGGGATCGTGATGCCTCCAGAGGTTGTGTTATTGTACAGGATTCTTTTGGCTATCCTGGGTTTTATGGAAAAGTATTTGGTAGTGTTTTCTTTTTTTTTTTTTTAATTTTTATTTTGCAATACAATTCAGTTCTACATATCAGCCACAGATTCCCTTGTTCTCCCCCCTCCCGCCCCCCTCACCTTCCCCCCAGCCCGCCCCCCATTCCAATCTCCTCCAGGGCAAAGCCTTCCCCACAGACTGAGATCAACCTGGTGGACTCAGTCCAGGTAGGTCCAGTCCCCTCCTCCCAGGCCGAGCCAAGGGACCCTGCATAGGCCCCAGGTTTCAAACAGCCGACTCATGCAATGAGCACAGGACCTGGTGCCACTGCCTGGATGCCTCCCAAACAGATCAGGCCAATCAACTGTCTCACCCACTCAGAGGGCCTGATCCAGTTGGTGACCCCTCAGCCATTGGTTCATATTTCATGTGTTTCCGTTTGTTTGGCTATTCGTCTCTGTGCTTAATCCGACCTTGGTCTCAACAATTCTCGCTCATATAAACCCTCCTCACTCTCGCTAATCGGACTCCCAGAGATCCACCCGGGGCCTAGTCATGGATCTCTGCATCCAGATCCCTCAGTAGTTGGATGAGGTTTCTAGCACGACAATTAGGGTGTTTGGCCATCCCATCACCAGAGTAGGTCAGTTCGGGCTGTCTCTCGACCATTGCCAGCAGTTTGTTGTGGGGGTATCTTTGTGGATTTCTGTGGGCCTCTCTAGCTGTTTTCTTTTGATTGCTCAATCTTGATTGGATTATTTGTTCTTTTGATTTTTTTTTTAGTTCTTTATATATTTTAAATATTAGTCACTTGTCAGATGAATAGCTGGTAAATATTTCACCATTCTGTTCAATGTTTCCTCATTTTGTTAACCAGCTACTTTTCTGTACATAAGGATTTTATTTAATGCAATCCCACTTGTCAGTTTTTGCTATTATTTCCTGGGTTACTGGAAAGTCATTGTATATGTGTGGAAAACTTTCAGATGTTACATTAAGATCTTTCATATATTTTGAGTTTATTTCTATACAAAACTAGAAACGGGGATCAAGTTTCAGTCTTCTAAATGTGGATATCCAGTTGTTCTGACAGCACTTGTTAAAGATTTTTTTTTTCAATGTATGTTTCTGGCATTTCTATCAAGAATCTGATGACTAGCTGAATGGGGCTTATGTTAGGGTTCTTCTACAATGCTTTTGAACTGGTACTATACTTCTTTTTTTTTTTAATCACTGTTCCAAAGTACAGTTTGAAGTCAAGTTTTGTGATACTTCCAGCATTGAACTGAAATATCAGGAATTCAAATGTACTTGGCTATTCAGGCTCTTTTATGTTTCCATATGATTATCAAGGCTGTTTTTTACATTTCTGTGAAAAACATCACTGGAATTTTGTTAATTCAATTGTACTGAATCCAAAGACCACTTCTGCACTGCCATTTCAACAGTATTGATTCTGCCAATACATGAACATAAAAACTTTTTTACTGTAGTGCCTTCCATAATTTTTCTTTCTGGAATTATAGTATTCCCTGTATGGGTTTTTTTTATTTTGATTTGGTTTGGTTTGGGGTGTTTGCTTTTAAGGCTACTGTGAAATGAATCGTTGTCCTTTTTAAAAAATAAGAAGTTTGTTGTTGGTATAGTAAAAAAAAATTACTTGCTTTTATATGTAGATTTTATATCTTGCAAGTGTGCCATGAAACATGACTATACATTCATCAGACTGGGTAAGCATATGAAATCCTGGACAAACTGAAACTGCTCACACTTTTGTGTACAAAATGTTTTAATCTCTTAGGAAGAAAGTATGACAATTTCTATGACCCAATAATTACCTTCATTGATATGACCTGAAATATTTTTTTAAATTCTATAATGACTTGTAGATGAGTATTTAAGGAATTTTCATTCATCATAGCCAAAACCTGGAAACAGTCCAGAGTTCTAGCAACAGGAGAATGAATATGCTAACTCTGGTTATTCATTCTACAGTTTGATTTTAAAAAAAAGCTGTTGGGGCTGGAGAAATAGTTCATAGGTTAAGGGTGCTTGATGCTTTATCAGAGGACCATAGTTTAGTCCTTAGCACCCACACTGAGCAGCTTACAACCATCTACAACTCCAGTTCCAAGGGATGTGATGCCCTCTTCTGGCCTTCTCTCTTTTGAGGCTATCAGCATACATGTATGAATATACACACACACTCATATACATATAACACATAAGTAAAAATAAAAACCTTAAGAGAAAGAGGGAAACTGTTGAAGGGCTGGGGAGACGGCTCAGAAAGTAAAGCCAAGCACAAGGAGCACAGCCAGGACCCCTAGAACCTCTGTAAAAACCAAGTGAGCATGGCAGGACCTCCTGTCATCCTGGTGTGGGTGAGGCAGAGACAGGGAGTCCCCTAAAGCATACTGGCTAGCCAGAATAACCCCAAAGACATAGCTCCATGTTCAAGTAGAGGTAATGCTCAGTATGTAGGGTGAGATCAGTCAAGGAAGACATCCAACATCAACTTCAGGCCTCTGCAATTCACCCCAACACATGCAAATACAACCACAGCACACACTCATACATATGCAGAGAAACTGTTACAAATATGAGGAAATTGAACAGCTGTTCACTGAGTGGAAAGAAACCTTACTTAAGACTCCTCTTATGACTGAGGGTGTACTTCAGATGGAAGAGTGCCTATCTAGCCCGCACTAAGCACTAGGTTGGATCCCAGCACCACATGAGCTCAGTGTGATGGAGCATGTTTGTAATAACACCACTTGGGAGGTGGAAGCAAGATGATCACAAGTTCAAGGTCATCTTCCTCTAACAAGGAGATCAGAGAAGTACAAGGTCGTCCTCCTCTAATACACAGCAAGTAGCTATAAAATGAGTTCAATTTTTAAATGTCATTTATAAAAAATGTCTACGCTAGCCAGTATTATTCAACAGTAAAAGGAAAACAAAAAAAACAAACAAGTGGTTACATCCAAAAGTATGGAATAGGGATGAACTGGCAAAAGAGGAATATGAAGAACTCTCTGGGGCAACAAGTAGCATACTGTTTACGGCTCTAGTTGGCCATGTGAACCTGGAAGAGTGGAGCCTAAAAATGAGGTAGACTAAAAATCTCATGCAATAGCCAACTTTATTCAGAGCATCAGACAATTTATACTCTGAAGGTTAAGAGTCACATGAGTAAAGTGTCCAATCACAAGGATAAGCCACATGTGGCAGGAAAGCCACATGTGGTAGATAAGCTGCACATGGCAAAAACGTGTTTTCCCATATAGGCATATAAACAAATAACAATTAACAAAAACTTGTAATGCGTAATCTGAAGTAAACTTACTTATATCTGCTACACCTGGGAGAAGCATGAAAGCACATTCCAAGAACAATTCCATGTTTTTGAAGAAACTAAGATCGCAAGACTCTTTCTTGTCTTGTTTTCTCACACACACTCAGAATGCCCTGACACAACTCCATTCTTGGACCATGTTCTGACAGCACACTATATCTTAACAGGGGTTTGACTGACATAAACACATGCACTTGTCAAAACTCAGTGGGTTTTACACTCAAGACTTCTGTTTTCACAATATATTATTAGAAAGTTGATGATGCATCTCAGTAGTAAAATGTTGGCTTAGCATATGCAAGGTTCTGGGGTTCAATCACCAGCATCTCAAAAAAAAAAAAAGAAAGAAAGGAAGGAAGGAAGGGAGGGAGGGAGGGAGGGAGGGAGGGAGGGACAGAGGGAGGGAGAGAGAGAGAGAGAGAAAGAGAGAGAGAGAGAGAGAGAGAGAGAGAGAGAGAGAGAGAGAGGAAAGAAAAATTGTTTTAACAGGGTCACTGTAATTTTATCCAGAGCAAACATAATCAACCATTTTTAAGTAGATTGGCAGATGCACAAAAATACAGACATGTGATTAAGCCAAGTTAGTAGACTGTAAAGTACATGTATGGATGCTCAATTAAAATGTTCTACATTCCCTCAGTAATTATTAGAGGCCTGCAAGTCAACATCAAATTGTCCCAATAACAAATATGACCAACTTAAGTCTTTAAAATACTCAAAGTTACTTTTGATCAGCATTTCTTAGAATATGTCCACTGTATTAGTTACCTGTCTTGTTTCTACAACAAAATACCTAAAAAGATGCAATTTAAGGAAAGAAGGGTTAATTCTGGGTTACATTTTAATGGGACACACTGCATCATGGCAGAGAAAGCATGGTAATAGGAGCCAGCCCTACTTCATGCACAGTCAGGAAGTAGGAGAGTGGACATGAAGTGAAGCCAGCCCACAAAAACTCAAAGCCTGCCCCTAGCCATTTCTAGTGAAACTCAATTTCCTGAAGATTCTACAACCTTCACAAAGAGTGCCACCATCAAGGAACCAAGTGTTCAAACACATGAGCCTAGGAGAGACATTTTACATTCAAAGGTTACATTTTACATTTAAAGGTTAAAAGATTGTTTTTAAACAAGTTTAGAGGCTGGAGAGATGGTTCAGCAGTTAAGAGCACTGTCTGATTTTTCAGAACACCCAGGGTTTGGATCCCAGCACCCACATGGCAGCTCACAATCATCTGTAACTCCAGTTCCAGGGGATCAGATCCTTCTTCTAACTTCTGTGAGGACTAAACACATGTGGTACACATACATACATGCAAACAAAACACTCTTACATAAAACAAAATAAATCTAATTTTTTCATCCATTTCTTCCCACCTTCCATCAGTGAATGTCTAGTGTGTATGCCAGGCATAAGAAACACAAAACAAAATCCTTAACACTAAACACTGAGCCTTCATCCAGATGCCTAGAGAATTAGATTCCTTCTACATACTGCTTAGGTTCAGCATCCACTCTGTTTAAGACATTTACGCACGGTCCATGTCTATTTGTTCTGCCAACAAAGAACATGACTGTAGGCAAGCCGCAGTCTGAAATGGTTTGCTTGAGACCACCATGGAAAATCAGCCCATTTATAACTTTAATAATGCAGTAATCTAATTCATTCACTCATTCATTCGTCTTCCACATCTCTCTTCAGTTTTCCCTGAAAGTCTACTCCTCAAACAAGATGAAATCCATCTCTCCTCAAAAAGTTCCTAGTTGTTTCTATTTTTTTTACATCACTTGGAAAATCGCTAACAGGCTTGAGTCAGAAGCAATTCTTTGTAAAGGAATAGCCTAGGCAATTAAGTCAGTTAGTGCTGTTTCTTCACATGTAAACTATGGTGAACTGGAATGCTTACAGGACTTAACTTGAAAGGTTTAGTTAAGACTAAAAAAGATAGGACTGTTGTCTCTTTTCTCCTAATAGACCTACCACAAGAGCATTTAACATGTATCCAATTTTTAGAAATATATACTTCAACTGAAAAAGGTAAATAAAGGCTATTTAAATATTTGCCCTTTATGCTGAAATACTTTTATAATTGAAGGTAGTATTACTAACTTGCTGTGATCACTAGCAGAAAGAACAAACAAAACTTTCTTTTCCTTTGCTCCAACACCAAAAAAATTAAGTTTTTTTCAATACTTTCATTTCAGCTTCATTTCTGCATATCCTCATAAATATTTATTTCACTTTACTCTCTATTCTCTGGTTATGAGGAAGTGAACAGCAGTTAAACCTAAGTCCACATTATCCTAGTTAAAATATTCGGTTCTGGCCCACTGTAAAGTTTCACTTGGTTAGAGGCCTTCTAAATGCTTGTCTCTGTGACTACTGGAATCTCTTGTATACGAAGATGCAAACATTAAGAAGAGAAATTGATAAAGCAGGATTATTCACTCGCTTGTAAAAACTCTAGGCAAAAACAGAAAATCACTACTGCTCCATCTCCTAAGAAAACAAAGGAAGACAAGATAAAAGTGAACCCTAACACTGTAAATGCTTTTTTGAAGTCCATTAACAGGAAGTGTAATGCTACTTACCAAATTTCTAATCTCTACCAGTTATCAGCATGTGGAACTTAACTAATCAAAAGACCATTTAAATCAAAAGAATAAAACTCCATCCCAAAGCTCTAATTCTCTCTCTGAAAAGAGGAGTAGGACTCAACAATGACAGATAGTAATCAGCATTCTAGCAGCAACATTTTCTAAGAAAATTACAAATAAAAGAAAGCGATGAAAATCTTGATCACCCAGCATAACAGAACCAGCCAGTTGTGTATCAGTATGTAACTTTCAAGATTTCTCAGAGGCACAAAGAGGTGTTATAGAATATTTAACTATGTAAAGATGTGTTACATTTGTTTATATGCAGAATATTACTTTAACTGTGTAAAGGTATGTTACATTTGCTTGTGTTACATTTGTTTAATTATGTAAAGATGTGTTTTATTTGTTTCATCTTGCCTGCTTAAGGCATCTGATTGGTCTAATAAAAAGCTGAATGGCCAATGGCTAGGCAGGAGGGGGATAGGCAGGGCTGGTGGGCTGAGAGAAGAAATGGAAGGAGGAATCCAGAGAAAGAGAAGAAGAAGAAAAAGAGAACAAGGGAGAAAGAAAACCTGGGCACAGAAGCCAAGCAGCCGCCAGACAGGCAGACAGGAAAAGCAGTGAAAGTAAGATATACAGAAAAGAAAGGTAAAAAGACCCAAAGCAAACCATAGACGAAGAGAAACAGGTTAATTTAAGTTGGGGGGGGGGTATCCAGAAACGAGCATAAGCTAAGGCCAAGTATTCATAGCCAAGTATTCATAACTAAGTTTCCATGTCATGATTTGGGAGCTGGTCGGTGGCCCAAAAGAAAAAGCTGGGTACACAGAGGAGTTAATGAAAAGAGAGAACTAAGGTTTTTCTTAGTTGATACTAAAACACATTACTAGGTGGGGCACATGTGTTAATAATTTTCTGTAATCACTCACTAAGTACCTTTAAAGAAAATTTCTGAGGGTAATTCGAATGAATCAGAACAATTTTCTCTAAAATATATCAACAAGATTGTAAGATATCATTTTAAACACTTAGTCAGCTGTGGACTCTATGTGCAAGAACATGGAACATCCAGGTAAGATAAAACCTACTCATGCAACAGTGGCAAGTGTTAGAGGAGTAACCAATCATTTTCTGATTGGATTTGATACTTGCTCCACAGAAGGGAATTTATGTGTAATACCATAAACTTGTTCAAATAATCACAACCAGAAAGGTCACAAGCCTTGGTGGGAAACCATTACTACTGTTTTACTAAATGGTCATGATATGACCATCAAATTGCCTTTGAAATAGCTGTTTGTACCCACAGATTAGTGCTAATGTCAATTTTCATCAAAGGAGCCTTTTTTGCAAAGGTCTGTGATGACTGCAGACTTATAAATGGCCTCAAAGAACTAAGAATAAATGAATGGTGGATGCTCAGCCATTAGTGGGACATCTACATCACTCCCTCCAAGGCTCAGGAAACACTACAAAAGGGGCTGAAAGAAATTAAGAGCAAGAGGAAGTGTATGTATGTTGGGGGGGTAGAATATTAACTTCTGGAAGTGACACAGCAGTTACACTCTTGAATTCAGCCTTTGTGGTTTTCATGAACAACAGTGAGTCCATCAATACCCTATTCTGGAACAGGGAGGGGGCTCATAGTAAGTAAGTGCTCAGTGGGTGGCAGGGATTATTTTTTCAGTGGTAATTTCAGAATTATAATTAAAATGGTAACTCTAAATATGTCACTTAAAAATTCTATCAGTTATTAAGCCTGAGGCAACCCCTGAACACGTAGTTATCAGGGCAGAAGTACAGGTAGTCAGTCTTGAAGTGTTAAGTCCTTTAACATATGGGATTTATACTAATTCCATGTAATTAAGTTGGAATTGGAGGATTTTACAGTAAACAAATTCTCATCCATATTCCTGTAAATAACCCTAATAAATCTCATTAATTCACACACACACACACACACACACACACACACACACACACACACACACTTGATACAAGTAGAAGGTGGTGCTATCTGGGGAGGAAAGAGAATAATGATAGGATTATTAGGAGGGGGATATGTACTACTATGACTGAAATACATTATGTACATAGTAAAAATGGCAGGATGAGTCCCATTATTCATAATAATAACATATACAATGTATAAAAAAACTATATAACATGAACAAAAATCTTACGAGAAACAGAAGGCATGGCTCAAATGTAACCTTTGAAAAGCATTTCTTAGGACAGAAGCCTGCAAACCTGCCTACTGATAAAGTCTAGCTTGATTCCTCACTATAAATGGAGTTATATTAAAACACAGTCACACACATTCAATGATAAGTTACTAATATCCCCTATATATGATTTTAAATGTATATTTATTCTCTGTACCTTGTTCCTGGCACAGAGCTTCAAAAATGCTTGAAATTTCCAGAATGGCAGCAGCTTGTGCTATTCACTAACTCAATGAAAGACTCAATTAGACCTAGTTCATGCTGACACTGTGAGTCAAGGTGAGACCTTAGATAGTTTCACTGAAGGGATCATCACATCAAAAAGATCAAGCAGAAAAGACGAAGCAGATGAGTGGGGCTTGAATTCAATCAGGCCTTTGTTGACTCCTCAACAAAGATTCATGAACACACTAATGTGCATAACCAGAGAGGCTACACAAACTCTGCAGCCCACTCCCTTTCAATAATTTGCCTTGTATAGCTCTTCCATGTGCCTGTCCCCATGGTGTACCCTTTATAATAAAATTCTAAGTATGTCACTTAGGAATTCTATCAATTATTAAGCCTGAGGGAACCCCTGAACATGTAGTCATCAGGGATGAAGCACAGGTAGTCAGTCTTGAAGTGTAAGTCCTTTAACATAAGGGATTCACACTAATTCCAAGTAATTAAGTTGGAATTGGAGGATTTTTCCCTTAACTTTCAATGTTCTACACTAACTTCAGTATCAGTCCTACATTGAATTCTAGGATACCAACTTGGTGTCAGAAAATTGGTATCTGAAATACCAATATTGAATATCAAATAGTGTATTCTCATTTGTAAGACTGCCTGTATACTACCATTGCAGTGTTGACTAGTTACAACAAATGACATATGCAACACAAGGTCCTCAAAGTCTGTATCTTTACAGAAAATTTACTGCTTGCAGAGTCTAAAGTCTTTCTCCTATTCCATGTACTTTTGGGCTACATGTCCAACCTGATGCTATTATAGTTACATATTTGCATATGTATAGATAAAGAATCATTTGTCTATTTCCCCTAGCATATTATTATTTAGCAGATTTTAGTCTATGATCCACCAACATCATCACCCCCAGCTCAAACCTTAATTCCTTCTTGCAGCAGTGCAAGAGAGATGGAGCCCATTGGGAATGTTCTGGCTCACAGAAATGGAACCCTTAGGAATGTGTGAATGCCTATTGGTGAAATTATTAAGGCAACTCCATGTAGTTAAAAGGGAGGTTTATTTTGTGGGGTAACTCACAAATGAAAGGATAGGACATGGTCTGGGAAAGGTGTAGCGCAGTCCGGCGGTGTTCTCTGGAAAATTCTGCTCCGTCTACCTCCAGTGTCCAGGGTCCAGGAACCAAGAGAGCTGGCGCATCTGGATCTCGGGTCTTCAGGGTCCTCTCTCGGTCCCGCCTTGTAGGTGTGACAGTTACCAAAGCCTCAATGGGGGTTAGAACTTCCAGATCAAAGCTGGAATGGCTACCCACTACATCTCCCCCTTTTGTCTAAATAAGAAGGTTCTAACCTAACACAAGACTATATACAAAGGAATGGTTATCAAATATTGTCAAGGAGTAATGAGGGATAATGACCTAGATAAGATGGAACTACCACCAATGTGAACAATATCAAGCAAGAAACACATACTAAAATCTAGAGAAGTCTAGAGTGTAGATAAATGGCATGTTACAAAGATCATTCCAAAAGGTGTCCTATCCTAAAGGACCTGAATCTAATACTTAATATGTTTATCTAAGATATTTTATATATATATATATATAGTATATACTATATATATACTATATATATATATATATATATAGTAAGTTGTAACTATAACTGGTAGTCTTCAATCCCATCAAAGACCTGAGAAGGAATATAATGGTACCTGAGAAATGGAAGATGGATGCAAGCAACTTTTGCGAATCTTGCAAGAGTAGACAGAGACAGCTAGCAGCCTGGACAGTCACTAATGTTTCTCAGCATTGTTGGTGCATTCAAACTGGATACAGCCCTAGAGTATCTGACAGACCATTTTCAGAAGCAGGAATTCTGAAAGACCATCTTACCCTGTCTTGGCAGAGTTCAGAAGTCACTTTTCCTTGTATACCACTTGTCCAGAAAGACAGCACTCATATTGTCAGCAGTTGAGGCAAGAGCAGTTCTTTGCCCAATAGGCCATTTTGTGCCAAGAAGACAACTTCCAAATGGAAATGTCTTAGAAGCCCAATGTTCTCTCGGGATCAAATTGGTGCTGCCAGGAGCAATTGTGTCTCACGTCAACAGAATTCTAAGTTATTTAAATGCCATATTCTCTAGGTCTATGAAGTGTTTGAAGATTACCTGTCCATCCGACCTATGTATCTGTAAATCTGGATAACCTAACTAACATCACTATAGAGATGACAAGCATAGGTGACTATAAATCTGTAAGTCTTATCTACCTAAATAACCTAAGAACTAAGGCTTCATGTAAACAAGGTAAACAGTCTATAAGCAAATGTATGGTAAAGGACAATGACTTCAAAATTGTGACAATACACAACATATTTATAACAGAGGTAGGAATGTATAGTGCAATATGTAATATGACAATAATCTTAAATATATATCAGTATACAGAATATCCTAAACAGAAGTAGAATGTACATACAGTATGACAGATATAAATTTACATTTGTATCAATATATAAATATTTCAAATAAGAGTAGAAATATATGTACAGTATAACAATATAGTTTTGTATTTGTATCAATATACAAATTATCTTAAACAGGAATATAAAAATAGTTTACATTTGTATCAACATATAAGAAGCCATAACAGTGTAAATTACAGTGCAAATTATCTAAAGCTGCTATTTTACTAAATTTGTTTACTAGTACATACAATAATCTACCATAATATCTTACACGTATCCATTCCATTTCCTCTTTTCCCTTTTTTTAAAAGAGTTATTTATTACATAGATATTGGTGAAATTATTAAGGCAACTCTAAGTAGTTAAAAGGGAGGTTTATTTCGTGGGGTAACTCACAAATGAGATAGGACAGGGTCTGGGAAAGGTGTAGCGCAGTCCGGCGGTGTTCTCTGGAGAACTCTGCTTCGTCTACCTCCAGTGTCCAGGATCCAGGAACCAAGAGGGCCGGCACATCTGAATCTCAGTCTTCAGGGTCCTCTCTCGGCCCCACCTTGTAGGCATGACAGTTACCGAAGCCTCAGTGGGGGTTGGAACTTCCAGATCAAAGCTGGAATGGCTACCCACTACAAATGCCTTTCTCTGCTCATGTGAATTTAGCTCTCATGGAATACATTAAGCATCAAAGAGCATGTTGTATACATACACCTTCCTGCTTCTCTACTTTGCACAAGAAGAAAAAGCATGAGACCTTCACCTGTGGTGATATTGTGTTCCCCAAAATATTGTACACCCTAATAAACTTATCTGAGGACAGAGAACAGAACAGCCACTAGATATAGAAGCCAGAAAATGGTGGCTAGAGAAGCCAGAAAATGGTAGCACACATGCTTTTAATCCTAGCATTCCAGAGGCCAAGATCTGTCTGGATCTCTGTGAGTTCAAAGCCACACTGGAAACAGCTAGGTGTGGTAACAAGAGCCTTTAATCCCAGCAAGTGATGTCAGAAAGCAGAAAGGTACACAGGCATAAAAACCAGGAACTAGAGCTGGTTAAGCTTTTAGGCTTTTGAGCAGCAGTTCAGCTGAGATCCATTTGGATGAGGACTCAGAGGCTTACAGTCTGAGAAAACAGGATCAGCTGAGAAGTTGGCCAGGTAAGGTTAGCTGTGGCCTGTTCTGTCTCTCTGATCTTCCAGCATTCACCCCAATACCTGGCTCTGGGTTTGTATTTATTAATAAGCCCTTTTAAGATTCATGCTACATGTGGCGCCCAATGTTTGTGGTACGAATTCATGAAAAAGCTACTTGCCTATAGCCTTGCCGACCCCAGCAGAGACCTGAGCTGTTGCCGGTTGTGGTGGTACATGCTGGTAGAATTTACTGAAGGAGGCAGAGGCAGGAGGATCCCGAGTTTGAGGCCGACCTAGGAAGCTTGCTAAGGAGAAGCTTTGGCCTGGCCACTTGTGGCGGTGGGACCATAGAGGCAGTGGCTGCTGATCCGAGTTGCTGGCTCCTTCTCATCGTGTTGGTGATGCGGTGATGCTGTTACCTGGGATGAAAGGTTTACTGCTGTTTGTTCAGAGAAGAATTGCCAAGACCATCATGTTACATAAAAACATCAGCAATGGTCAGTTTGGAGAAGTTTGGTGGGGAGAAATTGCTAGGAAGATATTCACGGTTCTGAGAGACAGACTTTTATCAGACTGTGATTGCTCCAAAACACAGAGGAGGCACAAAAAAAAAATCTGCAAGGAACCATGACCATGACTAACAGCAACTTTAAAATCTTCAAAAGGATGATGGGACCCCACAAAGATGATTCCACATGGACTATGGTAAAGCCATTAAGCTGATTAACACCACGGAAGGATTGGCTTTGGACTACAAACAGCTCAGGACAATTTCAAGATGGCTAGCTGAGATGATCCAGATTTACAGACAACTCGGCCAAGGACTTGAGACAAGCCCAACATTTTCCCATTATGCAGAGACTGGACAACAAATGATACATCTACCTCTCCAGGACTTGACAATTAACCCAAAAAAATTCTTTTCAGGATTCTCTAAAGATGTCTTCACCCCCAGAAAGCAGGAAGTAATTTTAAGAAAACAATGCCCACATTCCCAAGAGGTGGGATGGATAGTTTTTTAATTGTTCAATGACTTATGGATAATTGTCATTGTTTATGATGGTTAGTTACAAATTGTTAATTGTTAATGGTCAGGAAAAAAGCTGAACAAGGAGATTAGATTCAGAGTTTTTGTTTAAAAAAAATAAAAGAAAAAGAAAGAAGAGAATATAGATATGAGGTAGATCATTGACTCTACTCTGAGAAAAAAAGATAAAGTAATAATAGGATAAATAGGTAGATCATTGAATCTACTCTAAAAAGAAAAAGGGGAAGATATAAAAATGACAAAAGGTAGATTATTGAATCTATTATGAAAAGAAAAAAGAGAGAATATGGATATAATAAGATAAAAAGAGAGATTATTGAAGCTACTTTTAAAAAGTACATTCACCAGAAGCCACTCAATCTTGAACTTTCCAGTCTCTACAACTATGAGCCAAAATACACTTCTATTCTGTATAATAAGCAACCAACCCCAACTACTCTGTTATAGCAACAAAAAATGGACTTAAGTCACTACTTAAGATTACAAGCTGAATAATAAATCGCATGTTTAGCACCAATTTATTAACATACAGCTGACAGAAGCTTAATAATTCAAACAACAATGTGTTTCTTAAACAATATTTCTATTCCATGCTTCTTACCTTTTCACTGACTACTTTAACTAGACCTATGTTATGTTTTAAAAACACTTTAAAAATCAGATGATTAGCATATTAAAATCTGCAGAGACCACAACTATCACCTAGCCCAACTTCATTTGCAGTCAGGCAAAATAAAATAAGGTCTAGAATCCTGCAATGACTTACCCAATAAATTAGTAGCAGATTAGAATACAGATCCAAATCTATCATCTTATTACTAAGAAAAGCAAACCTTTTAAACATTACAAATCAAAAGGAAAGTATTATAAATAAAACTAAAGATTTGCTTAAATGCCATTCAAAAAATATTCTAAATGCATGCGACTTGGAGTGCCAAGCAATTGGAAAACTGAAATAAAGTAAGTTATCATACTACCACCTTCATCAAGAAAGTCTTAGGAGGTAGGGTAGAGTACCCCATACAAATGCAATACGCTTAGGCACACAGCTGACTTGAATTCTGACACAATCTTCCTATCTCCCTTAGGACAGCAAACACCTCATAAATATTCAAGCCTCGTTAGAACTATATTTTGAATGGCACTGCACTGTATGCATTCTGTATAGAAGCTATTAAAGATAATCTACATCTCTCATATACACAGTTTCTACTTGAGAGAGGAAAAAAGGAAGGTAACATCCTTCCTTTACTGTTTTCAAATGAATGAAGGATATGTATGTATACACACACACACACATACACACACACACACACACACACACACACACACACACATTTATATATACATAACAGCTCTATAAAGATAGAAATAAAGGCTTTAAAAGGTGTAATATTTGGCTCAAGGACATAAGGCAAAAACAGAGCCAGGATTTGAATTCAGATTAGTCAAACCATGAAGGCCAAGCTATTTATAGAAAACCGAGACACAAAAATAATTTGATTCAAAACAGTATTTACACAGTGATTTATAAATCTAAATACAGAGAGTCAGGTACTGGTTTTAAAGGAGCTAAAAGCAGCAAATGTAAGATCAAGCCAGAAAAGGCACCTGATTAATTACAGAGAATTCAACACAAAACTGTCTCCTCTAGAAAAGAATCTGTAACAGAGAGAGAAAACTCAGACCTAAAGGACATTGGGATTTACTGAGAGACAAAACGCTTGCAAAAAGACAGTACAAGTTGAGTACTCTTTATCTGAAAAACCTGGAACCAGAAATGAGTCAGATTTTGGAGTTTTCTTTGAGTAGTTTTGAAAGACCCTAACCCTTCAGGCTTACATCCCCAAGCCCCAGGAAATGAGAAACTAAAAATCTAGTTCCAAGGGCAAGCTGACTCAATCATTATTCAACCACCCCTGCCACAATGTAACAATGTAAAGAGATCTCTGTTAAGAGATGCCCTCAACAGAGCACATCTGTATGCATTCTGTATAGAAGCTATTAAAGATAATCTACATCTCTCATATACACAGTTTCTACTTGAGAGAGGAAAAAAGGAAGGTAACATCCTTCCTTTACTGTTTTCAAATGAATGAAGGATATGTATGTGTATACACACACACACACACACACACACACACACACACACACACATTTATATATACATAACAGCTCTATAAATTGGGATAATTGCAAGTGTTCCAGGAAGGACCACTGTGACCTTTGTGTAAACTCCACTCCCGCCCTGATACCCGCCTTGAGGTTTCGGGAAGAATGTACATGCGGACATGACTGTACCCATTCTGTGACAAAATTGTATGGGAATTATAATCTTGTGGTTTTTGTGGGTTTTTCCTTTAAAAGCATCCATGTGGCTGCAGTAAGATGCGACTCTTGCTCTCAGGACAAGAGTAGCCCGTCTGTACAGTCGCTTCTTCAATAAACCTCGTGCTGTTGCATCAACTGGACTGGTGTCTGGGTTCTTGGGGAGCCCAGTTGAGACCCTAGATTTTGGAGTCTATCAGTTTTTAGTTTGTTTTGTTGTCTATTGTTCTTATAAACTTGCACGAAGACAGTACAAGTTGAGTACTCTTTATCTGGAAAACCTGGAACCAGAAATGAGTCAGATTTTGGAGTTTTCTTTGAGCAGATTTTAGTTTGTTTTGTTGTCTGTTGTTCTTATTTTGTTGTTTTTACAAAGACTTAGGAGTTGAATATCCCTAATCCAAAAACTATGTATGTTCTCAAAAACATTTATTTTCAATTTTCAGATTAAGAATATTCAATCTGTATTTGAAAACACTGTGTGGACACAAATTTCCTTCTCTAAAATGTTTTACTCCACTCAGTCTACTCAGTAAGTCCAAATTAATCCTCCCAAGCAAAGGACTCTTCCATCTTCAAATCTGTTCTTACTCCCCAAGTAGCTAATAACTCTCTAGGAAGTTGCAGCATCTAATACATACATTCAATCAAGATAACAAGCAAAGATAAATGGTGGAACCAAGAACTGAATTATGAATTCAGATTAGTTATACTAAAAGCCCTAACATGATTTAGTATTTTTTTAATTTGCATATCAGTCTCACTGGAATTTAATACTTTTTATTTTAAAAAACAATTTTATTCATTTTACATACCAACCACAGATCCCACTCTCATCCCTCCTCCCGCTCCCCCACCTCCACCTAACTCCCCCTCTCTACCCCCCCCCATCTCCTCCTCCAAAAAGGTAAGGTAAGTTAGTTCTCCCATCGGGGCAGACACACACACACACACACACACACACACACACACACACACACAAAACCTTGGACTGGGCCAAAGTGATCAAGAAAAACAAAATACTGTGTGAATAGAACTGAAGTAAATGTGCACCCCAATGAGACACAAACATACTCAACTCTAGGGATTAAGAGTAGAAGTTTAATACAACTAAAATATGTAGAACCTGTGAGAAACAATTAATTGCCACTAGAGAGAGACAGGTCATAACATGGCATGCCATATACATCATGCTACTGACATTGGTGCTCATAAGCTAAGAGAAGACACTGAATGATTTTGCACCCAGGTACAAACAAATTCTTGAGGGTTTAAAGAATTAAAACTTTATTTAAACTTCAATAGCCAAGTGTACCAATTCTTGTGTTAGGTAGATACTATAGTTACCATAAATCTATTTCTATACCTTTATTTCAATTAACTACACAGCTAGAATTTGAGACAGTAGCAAATCAATTTCTTGAGAATTCTTCATTTTTTTTCTTTAATTTAAAAGCAGTATGAAGCTGGAGAGTTGGCTCAGCAGTTAAAAGTACATGTTGCTCTTGCAGAGGCCCCAGATTCAATTCCAAGCACCCACAAAGAGGATCACAATCAGTAACTCTAGTCTCAGGGAAATCAATACCCTCTTTTGACTTCATACAAATATTATACATTAAAGCAGGCAAAACATGCATAATCATAAAATAAGAAAATAACAAAATAGATATCTTGTTTTCAATTTTAAAGCAGTAAACATAGCAAATGCTGTCCTCTGTATAAAGTCTAAAAGGGTGGAGGAGTTACTTAATATCCTTTAACCCTTAGTTTTCTTATCTATAAAATACTAGCCAACTTCAGGGCTAACCTGAAATTTAATACCTACAAAGCATTTAGCACAATGGCTATTAATATGAGCTTAATAGAGACTAGTTATTAGTGTTGTTATTATTATTACTAGAAGTAGTAGTAGTAGTAATAGTGTTATTATTATTACTACTAGTAGTAGTAATAGTGTTGTTAGTAGTAGTAGTAGTAGTAGTAGTAGTAGTGCTATCACAAAAGAAAAGAAGCTGGGCGGTGGTGGCGCAGCCTTTAATCCCCAGCACTCGGGAGGCAGAGCCAGGCAGATCTCTGTTAGTTCAAGGCCAGCCTGGTCTACAGAGCAGGACAGGCACCAAAACTACACGGAGAGACCCTGTCTCAGAAAACAAACAAACAAAAAAAAGGAAAAAAGAAAAAAGAGATCTCCATTTTCTGGAGATATTTTACAGCAGATATTTAAAAAGATAGAATAATACTGATGTAAAAAAAAAATCAAAACTGTACTCAAGGTGATAACAGTGAATAATGCCTTTGGGTACACAGAAAAATGCATGCAAGAATACATATGTGAGAAAGAAACGAGGAAAAAACAGAAAAATGGAAAAGGATGGACCAAAACATTTTTAAATGACAGTAAAGCTTCAATAACAAAGATCTTGCACACCTATTATCCATCATCTGTCTTTCAGGCTAAGGCCAGCTGTATGGGCAGGCCTGCATCATCTCAAATATCCTATAAAGTACTAAGAACCTAAAACCACCACTGAATTTGGAGACAAAACCTTTAAAGAGATCATTAAGATCCAATGATGAAGCAGATGAGTAGATTCTAATAATATGGTATAGATTAAGACAGACACACAAAAGAAAGATCAGGCAAAACACCTGCAGACCAAGAAGCATTCAGAAGAGCCCAGCCCTGCAAATAACTTAGTCTTGGGCCCTTAGTCAGGAGAACTAGAAGAAATTGAATGTCTGTCATATAAGCCACCACACCTTTGGTATGTTTTGGCAGCCCTAGCAAAATAATCTACTCACTAAATATAAGATACTCAGATTAATACAACCAAAAATGTAACTGCGGTATTAGAAATCCAAAGGCCTGAAATTTAAAAATAGAACTACCTAATTTAGATCTGTAGCTTCTCTGTTCCTTAGATCTCCACATTTGATAATCCAGATGTTTGAAATCTTATGAAACAATAACATTCCAACATTCTACAGTTTCAGAGGCCTTCTTCAAATACAGTGCCCCTAGTAACTAATATTAAAGTAGCAATACAGGCATGAGATAATCTAACGCAAAGTAGATTTTGACAGCCTCCCCCCCCCAAAAAAAAAAAAAAAAACCTTCACAAAATATTCTGTTTTCCAGGTAAAATTAGAATTTTTTCTTTTTAGTTTTGATAACATAAATATACGGACACCTATGAAAGTAGGCGTATCTGAAAAAAGCAGGGTTTTTCATTATTTCATTAAGAAACACATTCTAGCAAACAGTATAAACAATATATGTTGGAAATAACAGTACTTTCATCTCACTGTAAAAGAAACTGCTTCATTTAATTCTACCAATTGCTTCCCATCAATTCTACAGCAACATGTACAATTGCCCACCATAGTATCTGCTGACAATAAAATGCATTTTAATTTGTTGCCATATTGATTTCCATGAATTATTTAGGCAATTTTTACCAGAGCAAAGAGAACAAGCTTCTCCCCTGTGACATGTGGTTTTTAAATTGTGCTATTAACTCAATGCCATTAGTTAGTATGATGTTTACAGACACAAACCAGGAAAGGCCAAAATGTGAATGGTTTGAACAACATAAAAATGTTGTGTGCATGTGTACACTCATGTATGTAGTCATACAGAGAAATATAGCATTCTAGAATATCTGTTTCTATATTCTGAATAGATCATTTATTTTCAAAATCTTAAAAACTTCAATAACTTTCTCTCAGAACAAATAGTATTCAATAAAAATATAACTCGTCACAGATAAAACCCACATAAATCTATTTAAACTTTCTATCAGCCTTGTAAAGAGAAAAAGAAATAAAAGGAACAAGTGAAGTTAAATATTTATTTAGTAAATCCAAATTCCCAAAATATCATTTCAACATGAAATTAGTATTGAATATCTTACTTTTTTGTATATAGTCTTCAAAATCCTCATCCTCAGAAAGGCTATTTTTTTAACTCCTTTTGAAGACTTCTTTCTTCATTATGGCCAGTTGTCAGCCACCTACAACCTGCAGCCCAAGGGACCATATGTACCCAGCATAGCTATGAATGTGGCCCAATACAAAATTGTAAGCCTTGCTTAAAACATTATGAGGTTGGGAAGCCTGATTGTAAGATTCCTGAGCATGATCTTTGTAGATGACAACATCCTATCACAATGTAAAATGGTTGAACATGCCTATTTGGGTTAATTTCTATAAAATAATTTACATATTTAATTGCCTATATCTGTTAATCCTACAGCATTATAAACTCTAGGACAGAGATTCTGATGTGATCATCTATTTACAATTTCTATCAGTACATGCAGTAAGTATTCAATAAGTACTTGTGTAATAAAAATTATATATCTATATACATACATATATATATATATATATATATATATATATATATATATATATATATAATACTGAAGTTTTACTGGAAATGAATACACATACTCAGAACCAACAGACTACTATTAAAATGAGGGAGGGATGAGGGCCACAGAAAAGTAAGTGGGAACATAAGAATTGGACAGTCTGTAAAATAGTAACCCATCCCAAATAACTAAACTCAAACTGGAAAATTACATAACTCAATAATAACGTACTTGTATATAATATTTGCCTGTGTACTGATAATAAAGAAAAGCTTTTATAAAAATTCTGGCATTTTTTCAAAACAGGATGCATTTATAGAGTCCCTCTTTAACAACTAATACCATGCCACAAGTGAATAAGGCTGGTTATTATACTTTACTCCCATAAACTCTTTCATCCTTGTACATATACAGATATTAACATTGTAAAGTATATAATTTGTTATCATATGGATTCAAGCCTCATTAATTTTTACTCTGAAGTCAAAACCTCTACTGTAGATGTCTATATTCTGTATTTTCCAAGCAGGTCATTTTCTATTTATTTCAGAGTTTGGCAGCATAATTTTCAATGTATTGGGTTCAGTTGTCATTCTGAATGACAGTCTGTCATGCAGTAACTAAAATATATTAATTTATCTTTCAGAGTGAACATCAGTAATCAGGATAAGCATTATTTCCAGTATACATGCAATTTCTCTTTTAATGAAAAAACTCAACAAACCTAACTAAAGGCTATTTCTTCAACATATCCTCTATACATGTATTTATGAGTAATCTCCCTAAGAAAAAATCTTTATAGCTACTCAATCCTGGAAAATACCAACACAATAAAACAAGTGGTAGCACATGCCTTTAACTCTAGCACTCAGGAGACAAAAGCAGGCAGAGCTCTGTGAGTTTGAGGCCAGCCTGGTCTACAGAGAGAGTTTCAGGACACCCAGGGCTACACAGAAAAACTCTTGTTTTGAAAAACAAAACAAAAAGTATAAATTAGGACAAGCATGGTAGGGCACACCTTTAATCTCAGCACTCCAGAGGCACAGGCAGGCAGATCTCTGTGAATGCAAAGCCAGCCTTATAGCACGGCAAGTTTTAGAACTGCCAGAGCTACATAGTGTGCCAAAATAACAATAATAATGAGATAACAATAACAAGACAAATAATTATATTGCCTTATAATTCATTGCTGCATTATTACATATACTTTTCTGACCTGATTTCCAATTTACTTTTCTATAATATATACTCAATTTTATAAAGTAACTGAAAAACTATAATTTGAAGAAATAAAAGTATCTGTCCTTGAAGAGAGATGAGAGAACAAGATTTCCTTACAGAAAAAGAGTAGTTGACAAAATAGTAATCTCACCAAATAAGCTAAGGAAAAATTAAACTTACATTGTTGCAATTCAGAAATTATAAATAATTTTTAAGTTTTCAGTTCTTTTACTCCTTTCTCTGTTTTTCCTTTTATTCATTTTTCACAAATGTTCAAGGTTCCACAATCAATGAAGGGGCAAGCACTAACAACAACAACCAAAAGCTTAACTCCAATCCTATATATTTCAACCAAAACTGTACTCATGGGATAACACACCTTCAACATGGCTATCTCTTCAAAACCTGACCTACTGTTTTATAAGTTGGCATTTAGCAAGTGCTTACTATGTACCATGCCTACCATCATTACATGGCTCAGCAGGGATCTCTTCCTATTATCACTTCCTCCAATCAAAGCTTGAAATGTAGACTAGTTAAGACCACTGGCTGCTCTTCTAGAGGACGTGGGTCCAACTCCTAGTACTGACATGGCAGCTCACAACTGTCTGTAACTCCAGTTTCAGGGGTTCCAATAACCTCATACTGACAGACACATGTGCAGGAAAAATACCAATGCACATAAAATGAAAATAAATAAATCATTTAAAAAAACACTTGAAATATTCAGTCTCTTACTGATGTGCATTCTTTAATTCATTTTAAGAGCAAATCTTTTTTGCTCCAAAGATAAAGGGGGACTCTATGATAGTTGTGATCTATAACTTATAAAACTATATAAAAGATAAATTTGTCTTTCCGAGTCTCCAAATATAAAGCTTACCAATGGAATTAGCTGCAGACCAATGGTGGAAGGAGTAAAAAGACAGGCTCCCAAAAGTGGTCCTCTGATCTCCACATACACACCACTACCACCACCATGCAAATTTTAAAATGTACTTTTTAAAAGAATGACCCATCTTTAGAAACTGGTATGTAAAAATGAGTTCAAATGGGTACAGATCATGCCCTCTAGAAGCTCATAAGATAAACTTAAAAAATTGAAAGCTAAGTGGTTTTTTGTTGTTGTTGTTTAAAGTATAGACTATTGACTATAAGTACACTAACAGTCTCTGAAGCACACGGTGAATTGAAGAGCTTTCTTTCACTTTAGATGAATGATGAATTGAACAATCAAGGCAGAACTAAAATCACTATGTGTAACAACCTGTAAGAAACTAACTGCTGTTACCACTAAAGTTTTTAGATGACAAGACAAAAATAATATGAGAGTGTTCCTGGTCTTTCTTCCCTCTGTGCCTACTCAGGAGAATTCTGGCTTTCTTGCTTAATCTTCACCTCCCCGACCCTTTGGGACTACCTTGCCACTCTAATTATTTTAGGCTTTGTAAGATAGACAAAGAAGTACTATGAATAATATGAGGTTGGGGCTGGTATGAGTTGTATGGGGAAAGTACCAAGATAATATAATAAAAAAATCTATATTAGGGAAAAAAACAAACGAGGGAAAATATTTTTTTAAAGAAATGTGACTATGGTCCATGTTATCTATTACACATAATATTTAAGAAACAAAGAATCAGCAATTGATAGAAATTACTTTTTCTTACTAGCTTACCCATTTCTGTCTCTACTAACACTGAATAGATCCTGGTGTCAGACAGAACATCCACAATACAGATGCAGTGTTTCATCTGTACTGCCACTAGATACTGGTTGGGGTCACAACCTCTGACTCACTGAAGATATTATTATAAAGGAAATAAGCCAGACACAAAATAATGAACACTATGTCTTTCCACTTACATGAGATAGTCAAATTCACTGAAAGAGAAAGTAGAATGTGGCTGCCAGGGGTTGGGGACATAAAATGTTCTCATTTTTATCCACTTTAATCTTCTCGGGATTATGACATATTAAAAATTATAGTCTTTACTTTTTCCAATATATCATTCTTTTATTTTTATGCATCATTTATTCAGTATTTATTGAATGCTTGTTAAGTGCAAGAGGGTAATTAGTATAACAAAATATACCTTTCAACAGCCAATGCAAAAAAGGAGGAGGAGGAGTGGATAGGAAAAAATATAATATACATCCCCTGTGAGGATTAATTTATATGTTAACTAGACTGAACCATGGGATGACCAGAAGTTAGTGTGTCTGTGCTTTCAGATGAGATTAACATGTGAATCAATAGACTGAGCAAAACAAATTGTCCTCCCCAATATGGGTAACTAATGGGTCAGTTAAAAGCCTAAAATAACAGAAAATGGACCCTCTTACTAGTCCACTCATAAGTATTTGATCTAGGATTTAGGGACCTACAAGTACCTACCCTCTGGTCTTTGAGTAGAATAAACACCATCAGCTTAGTTGGTTCTCAGGTCTTTAAATTTAAACATGTATGCCATCAACTCTTCTAATTTCAAGTTCACCAAATATGTAGTTTAGGACTTCATCTCTGTAACTATGTGAACTATTTTTTGCAGTAAATTTCTTAGTTAACATACATAAAATTTCTTACTGGTTTGAGTCCGTATGTCAGAGACAACCCACAGAAATAGAGTTCCTAAATAATGTAATAAATTGGGCCCTAAAAATTTTACCACCTCCTGTGAACAAACTTGGCAAGACAAAAAGAAAAAAATAAACTAAAATAAAAGTTAATGAATAATACTAAAAGAAAAAACAAACTGTAGTTATTACTAAGGGCCCCTGTACAAGCTATGCTGTTTGGAGAGCTGGTCTATTCTTGCCCCTTTGTTTCTGGAGAACAGTTACCAGTTCAAGAAACAACTCACAAATCACCACCCAGTAAAGACTTCTCCAAAGAAGTAAATCTCTACAAAGTTTCATTTATACCTCTGCAATTTTACTTTTTATTGTTGTAATTTATCTTTTTGTTCTACTATTACATGTGATGAACTTTGAGTTATTCAAAGCAGAGATTACAAATTGTTTTTATATAACCAATGAACATCTTAATTTTGCTCCTAGAACACTAGCTTGGACTAAAGAGTAAATTACTTAACTTTCATTTTTAGTAGTCTGATCAGATCTGATTTAAAAAGCTTGCTTCTTAATCCAATTAAAAAATGGGGTACAGTTCTAAACAGAGAATTCTCAACAGAAGAATCTCAAATGGCCAAGAAACACTTAAGATGTTCAACATCATTAGCTATCAGGGAAATGCAAATCTAAACAACTCAGATTCCATCTTACACCTGTCAGAATGGCTAAGATCAGAAACAAAAGTGATAGCTCATGCTGGAGAGGATGTGGAGTAAGCGGAACACTCCTCCATTGCTGGTGGGAGTGCAAACTTGTATAGCTACTTTGGAAGTCAGTGGCAGTTTCTCAGAAAACTGGGAATCAATCTACCACAAGACTCAGATATACCACTTTTGGGCATATACCCCAAAGACGAATCATACCACAACTATATCACCTGCTCAACTATATTCATAGCAGCTTTATTTGTAATAGCGAGAACCTGAAAACAATCTAGATGTCCCTCAACCAAGGAATGGATAAAGAAAATGTCGTATATTTACACAATGGAGTATTACTCAGCTGTTAAAAACAAGGACACCAGTAAATTTGAAGGCAAATGGATGGAACTAGAAAAAACCATCCTGAGTGAGGTAACCCATACCAAGAAAGACAAGCATGGTATGTACTCACTTATAAGTGGATATTAGTTGTAAAGTAAAGGATAACTATGCTACATAATCCACAGACTCAGAGAGACTAGGTAACAAGGAGAGTTCATGGTGGGACACCTAGATCTCTCCCTGGAAAGAGGAAATAGAAAAGATTTTAAGAGTAGACTGAGGGCAGGTAGGGATGGGAACATGAGCTATCAGGCTGGGGTGGGGGCAAGGATGGGGAGAGTGCTGAGGGGGACCGCTTTGGGGGGGCAGCATTTGGGGGTTGGGTGGAAGCCTAGTGCAGGAGAATCACCCAGAGTCTATGGGCAGGATCCTATCTTAGACTCCTAGCAATAGTGGATAAGTACCCTGAACTGGCTGCCTCCTGTGACCAGATTGGTGCCTGGCCCAATTGTCATCAGAAAGATACCACCCAGCAACTGATGGAGACAGAAGCAGAGACTCACAGCCAACATTAGCCTGAGTTCGGGAATCCTGCGAAGGAGGAAAAAGGAGTGTAGGAGCCAGAGGGGTCAAGGTCACCACAGGAAGGCTCACACAATCAATTAACCTAGGCTCAAAGGGGCTTACAGCTACTGAACCTACAACCAGACAGCCTGCATGAAACTGACCTAGATACTCTGCATATATGTTACAGTGTGTAGCTTGGTCCTCTTGTGGGACTCCTAACAGTGGCAATAGGGGCTGTCTCCGTCCGGACTCTTACTGGTTTTGGGCACCCAAATCCTAATACTGGGTCGCCTACTCCTCATATTGGGTAGTCTTGCCCAGCCTTAATACATAGGGAAGTGCTTAGTCTTACTGCAACTTGATATGCTATGTTTTATTGATACTCATGGGAGACCTGCCCTTTCCTGGATGGAGACAAAAGGAGGGGGCAGGGTTGAAGGAGGAGGGAGTGGAAGAGAGGCAGTGGAGGGATGGGGGGATGGAAGGCTGCACCTGGCATGTAAAATAAATAGATGAATTTTTAAAAAAAGTTATTTAGCCTGCAAAAATAAATAATAAATAAAATTGGCAAGAAAGTCCATCTGTCAAAAAAAATAAAAATAAAAAGCTTGCTTCTACTCGAAATTTATAAACCAGAGAGCCACAAATAAACTAAAGTAAAGGGAACTACAGGTAGTCATCAAGACAAACAGAAAAGAATGCTGGACTGGGTAAAGTCAAAAAACTGGTTAATACCTAGTCTGTGAAGGACTTAGGATAGCAACGAACATTCTCATCTAATCAAGACCAGTCAGACTATTCACCTTATCTGGAGGAACCATGGCTCCTTACCCATCTTAAATGCTCAGATAACAGAACCATGTATATATAAACCTAGAGGTCACTAGCATCCCTCTACTTGTAAAAGTAAACACAGAAATGCTTAAGCAAATGGCCAATAAAGAAATCAAAGGGTTGGGGATTTAGCACAGCTGTAGAGTGCTTGCTTAGCAAGCGCAAGGCCCTAGGTTCGGTCCTCAGCCCTGAAATTAAAAAAAAATTAAAAAAAAAAAAAGAAATCAAAAGTACAACAAAGATAATATTCACTCCCAAGTAAAAGATGACCCAAACAAGGCAATTTATGGAATTATATCAAAGGTGAAAAAAATACTTAGAAAAGGAGGATAACTATACAGCACAAAATGCCAGATTCTATGTTAAGTATTCAAAATAGCAAGGTGAGAAAGATAATACAATGATCCTCGAGGGATTATAATTCCCTAGGTAATTCAAGTAGTAAACAAATAATTAGAATGTGCAAGTGTTTAATCTGAGGTATAAACAAAACATATAAGAGGGCAGAATGGGAGAAGCGGGTTTTAAGGGGGATACCAGAGAAGATTTTGCTTAAATAGCTAATAATTAATAACTGAGTCTTCAAGCATGAACAGGAATTTTTTTAGGTAAAAGAAATATGAGAGCTGAACCATAGTGATATATCACAGGTAATATGCAACACAATGTAATTCTTAAAAACAGGAGATATTCTTATATTAATTCATATTGCTTAAAAAATAAATTCTAAAACTCATTCTCTGTAAACACAAAAGAATTTGTTTAACTTGAATAGGCAAAGATGCTTTGTGATGCCTTTACATCTCAGGTGATGAGGATTCAATTGAGATATAAAGATTCAAAAAAATGCTGCTAGCACATTGCCAATATCATCACTACCAAAGAAATTATAAATTTTAAGCAACAGCAAACTTGGAAATGGAAGATCTAGATTTGAAGGTCATCTCTGAAGCAAGCAACTTAGACAAGCCCCCTTAACCTCAGCCAGACTCTGTATGTGACAATAATAAATCCCCATTTACTCCAAGAACTGGCAAAGGGCATTAAGAATAAAAGTGTGAAAGCAAGCCCAACCTATAAATGCCAGTTCCTCTCCCAAAAGTAAAAAGCTCGGCCATACAGCAGAAATGTTTATACATCCCTCAGCCAAGGAAAAAACTTGTGAAAAGGAGACACATCTAAACATTTACAGTCCCATACAATTTTGTATCAATGTTTGCTCTACATCAGCAAATTAAGAGAGAAAACGTAATAATTAGAATTTACATTATAGATTTCATTCAAGTAAGTAGGGTGGTTCAACTCATATTCAAGCACATGGCTGTGATGGTTCTTATACTACCTCCAATATTCAACAAGGATGGCACCAAGCCTACTTTTTCTCTGTAAGGTATTAAACCATACCACCAATTTTGGTTCCAAATACTATCCAAATGATCCACTTTGCCTAGTAAAAAGCTTATAAAAAAAGTCACTTATAATACTGTATAATAAATCATTTTCGCACTCAAAAATAGCTGACAATATAGTTTTTGCTAAGTAACTTTTATGTGTAAATCCATCCAATTGTCCTGCTTGCATTTTTATTTCTCTCTTCAGTTTGTCTTGAGACACCAATAGGAAGCATTCCCACTAAATGTCATTTCCTCACACAATGGTGCTTGAGATAATCTCTGGGTACCATATTTTATTTAGTAATGAGGAAGAATCCTTATTTAGAATCTAAGGATCTAAGTCTATCAAAGCTATTCAGTACCTAAATAATTGTCTAACTGCTTCCCATTCCTGCAGTCTTACTTTCTGAACCTACCTGTAAAGGATAGTATCTACAAAAGAAACAGTATTCTAAGGATTAGACTATGCAGTTCAATTTCACAAATGCACTGTAAATTGTCAGTCATTAAGACAGTCACTGAAATTATTTTCTAAAACTAAGTGATCATGAAATAGTATTTAATCCTATAACTTGCCCCTTAGGCTTGTTACCCAAGTAGTTTTATAAATATTTAAGCAAATATTCCCAGAGGGAGGTATTATTTGCCTGGGATCATCATTCATGCCCTATTGTATATCCATGTAAGACTCAACCATGTGAGGGAAGGAACAGATGCATCAGGTTCCAGGTCAAGAAACGTGTTACTTCATGCCTATTCCTATTTTCTACCATCCTCAAAGTAGGAAATTAGAAAAGAAAGGAAAAGAGGGAGGGAGGTCAAGAGGGAGGGAGAGTACCACAGGTATCACCTGAAATGTGATGAGCAAGATTCAGGAGGACATGAGAAGAAGGTACCTGAGATCTTTCTGATAGGTTCCCAGGCTCAAGTATTTTGAATCTGTTTTAGTTAAGTTACTCTTTTTTCAGACTAAAAATATGAACAACAACAAGTAATAAATATTATCTATGCCCTGAGCTCTTTGCATGTAATAATTTCTCTAATATGCACAACAATCTAATCAGGTAGATAACCCACTTTATAGAAAAATGACAGAAAAAAAGAACAGAAAAATCCATGACTATAAACTGCATAATAATTATAACATGGCTTTAAAATTATTTAAGTTTTTCCTACTACTGAATAGTTAGATTGTTATTATTTTATAACAGTGAACTACATTTAGTCTCTAACCTGTCCAAGTGTAAATTTTCCTAAGCTAAAGAAGCCTAGGGCTAGGGATTTAGTTCAGTTGGTACAATGTTTGCTTAGCATGTATAAGGCCCTTGTTTCAGTTCCCAGCACCACATAAACAAGGTGTGGTAAAGTATATTTCTAACGCCAGCACTATCAAGGTGCAGGCAGGCAGAACAGAAATTCAAGGTCATCCTGCTACATAGTAAACTCTAGGTCAGCCTATCTCAAAAACAATTAAACAAAATACTAAGAATTTAGCACAGGAAATTCTTTCAAATTCTTTATAAATAGTGCTAAAATCACATTCAGAAAAGTATAACATTTTTATGCTCAACAACAGTATTTAAGACTGTTTTTTGCATCCCCTAACAATAATTATTTTTTTCATGCTACTATCCCATGTTCTTGTTTAGTGAATGCTGATAGTAATTAACCATGTTTATTTCTCCTTTTTGAAACATATCAAGCCCTTTGAAAAATTCATACTTCTATTGTCTGTCCTACAATATTTAATACCCTAAGGGATTTTTTTCAATTTATAATTTAAAGTATTGAGTCTTTGACATGCAACCATTAGAAAAAAAAAGACTTAAACAAGCACAAGCAAAATAGGAAATGAGTTAGCTTAATGCACTGAAACATCTGACATATAACCAACAGACTTGAGATGTTCCAGAGATGCTCTCTGCAATCCAACCCTTGGTTCAAATATCTTTGTGCTACCTCCATTATGAAGTAGATTCCTTCTTTCATTGGGGCAGATTGCCAGTCAACTCTACATTTACATTCTAACATTTTAACAACCCCATCGGAAAATATCTGCAATACATTATCAAACTATCTAAAAAGTACAGCTACATTTCATAAACAGTATCTGTTTCTAATGAACCAATTTCAGTTTTTGTGTGTGGTCCAAGAAAACTCCAAACTATAAAAATGAGAAAATATGATTCCTCAAATGAACATCAGAAAATCTTAAACTATTAACAGCAAAAAAGACAAGACAGACATTAGATAGGTAGATAGGTGATAGATAGATAGATAGATAGATAGATAGATAGATAGATAGATAGTTAGACCCTTTTTTTTTTTTTAGACAGGGTTTCTCTGTGTAGAACTCAATCTGCAGAACAGGCTGACCTCAACCTCACGGAGATTCACCTGCCTCTGCCTCCAGAGTGCTGGGCTTAAAGGCATGTACCACCACTGCCCATAGATGATAGATCTTTTTAATACCAGTATTTGTATTGTCTTTACCTAAAACAGAAAATGAACTAACCACCTTACCATTATCAGGTAAAAATAAATTTTAAAAAACATAATGCCAAGTTACAGCACCCAGTCTAATTTTTAGTATACAAGCATTATTCTTGGTCACCTCAAATCATACATCCTTCTTAGTAGTAACTTCATAAGCTGACAATATAGCTACATAGGAAATTCAAATATCTTCCATATAACTAATAAGCAATAGTTAAACACACACACACACACACACACACACACACACACACACACCATGATTACTGTCATTTAACCAAACAGATTGTAAAGTAAATCATGGACCCTAATTTTTAAGTGTATCCATGGTCATGGCCATAATTCCACATCATGGCAAATGGAATTCTTCAAGCAGCTAATTTTGGAAGTACCTATTCATTCTCTCACTTTTCCATTATCTTCCCTAGGAGATTTTCCATCTAGCAGATCTACTGCTCAGGCATCCCACTTCTTTGAGATGTCTCAAGAGGCTTAGAATGAGAAGTGCCTAAAAAACTCTGGACAGTTAATCCTGAATGATAAAAGAACTACAAGAGGTATCACCATGCCCAACTTCAAGTTGTGCTACAGAGTGTTAGTTATAAAAACAGCATGGTCTTAGCACAAAAACAAACACATTTATCAATGGAACCGAATTGAAGACCCCAACATAAATCCCACACATCTATGGACATCTGATTTTTTATAAAGAGGCCAGAAATACACACTGGGGGAAAAACTCTTCAACAAATGTTTCTGGTCAAACTGGATGGCTACATAAGAATGCAAATAGACCCATACTTAATCACCCTGAAAAACTCAAGCACAAATGGATCAAAGACCTTATCATAAAACCGCATACACTGAACCTGACAGAAGAGAAAGTGTAGAATAGCCTTGAACTCAATGGCTCAGGAAACGACTTCCTGAACAGAACATCATTAGCACAGGCACTAAGATCAACAATTAATAAATGGGACCTCATGAAACAGAAAAGCTTCTGTAAGCCAACATGCATTATTATTTGGGCAAAGCAGCCTATAAAATGGGAAAGGATTTTTATCAACTCCACATTCAATAGAGGGCTGATATCCAAAAATATATAAAGAATTCAAAAGCTAGATATCAAGAAAACAAATAATCCAATTGAAAAAATGGGGTACAAAGAGAAAATTCTCAATAGAGGAAACTCAAATGGCTGAGAAATACTACGTTTAACATTCTTAGCCATCAGAGAAGTACAAATCAAAACAACTTTGAGATTTCATCTTACACCTGTCAGAATAGCTAAGATCATTAACACAAGTGACAGCTCATGCTGGCAAGGATGTGGAAATAGGAGGAACACTATCCACTTTTGGTGGGAGTGCAAGCGTGCAGCCACTACAAAAATCAGTGTGGTGGTCTTCCTCAGGAAGATGGGAACCATTCTACCTCAAGATCCAACTGTACCACTCTTGGGCATATACCCAAAGGACACTTCATGCTATCACAGACACACTTGTTCAATCATGTTCATTGCTGCTCCAATTCATCAGAAATCAGAAACAACCTAGTTGTACCTCAACAAAAGAATGAATAAAGAAAATGTGGTACATTTCCGCAATTGAATATTACTTAGCTGTAAATAAAATGTAATCATGAAATTTTCAGGTAAATAGATGGAATTAGAAAAAAAAATCATCCCAAGCTAGGTATCCCAGACCAAGAAGAGAATTTGCTTATATGTGAACATTTGCTGTTAAGTCAATGATAACCATAATCCATAGAACCACAGAGGTTAGATATAGATTAAAAAACTAGGGAAAACAGATATTGTTAGGAAAGCAGAATATCGATAGTTATAAATGGATGGCAGTGGCTAGAACAGGAGGAAAGAGGAGGACAAGGGAGGGAATACGGGAAGAGATAGCCAAAATTAAGGGCCATTTGTGGAGTAATATAGAAACCAAATACAGTAGAAGAGTCATATATATATGAATATATATGTGATATATGTGGATATATGTATATATGAATATGATGTCATTGGATATATATATGGTATTGAAAATAATGGGGAGGGAGACAGAGCCCCAGCTGGTCATCTCTTGTTACCAAATGAAGCTTCCAGTTCAGGGACTTGGTTACATCTAATTGAGTTGCTGGTCAAAGGGATCCCATGGGAATCCCTCAAAACACAGTCTGTTGTCAAGACCACAGGTTGCTCTCTACAAACTGATACTAAGGCCCCACTGCTGAAGACAACACCTACAGAAATCACTGAACATAGAGAAGTGGAACTGGTGCCTACATGAAGCCTTTACCCCTATGTTCTAGCATCTTTGGTACAGGGAGATATTCTGTAGGCTACCAAAGGAGAAACATAAACACCAATCCAGCTACAAATCTTTGGATGGACAATGGCATCCTACCTGCAAGGTATGCTGGGGTGATGATGACACAAAGCTTGTGAGAGTAACCAACCAATATCTGATTTGACATAAGGCCCACTCCACTAGATGGAACCCACACTGGACACTTCTTAGATGACCAAGAACCTGGCACTAGATATCCCAGGGACCTAGGGGAAAACCAAATACTAATGTTCTCTTTTTTTTAAGTAGCAATAAATGATTCCTAATGATAATTATGCTGTACTCATAGATCATGACCTTGCACAGCCATCATCAGAGAAGCTTCACCTGAAGCAGATGGAACAAATACAGAGACCCACAGCCAGATATTATGCAGAGTGAGAGACTTTGGAACCCTAAAAGGATGTCTCCATCAAATCCCTCCCCTCGGGGTTCAGGGAACCCTGAAGAAGAGAAGGCAGAGTTCGAGAGCCAGAAGGGATAAAGAACACCTAGAAAACAAGACCCTCCAAATCAACATGAGGAAAGCTCATATGAACTCACAGAGACTAAGGCAGAATGCACAAACAAGGTCTGCATGGGTCTGCACGAGGCCCTCTGAGTATATATTATGGCCTCCAGTTAGTGTTTTTTGTGGGACTCCTGAGTGTGGGAATGAGTGGGTCTCTGTTTCTTGTGCCTTCTCTTGGGATCACTTCCTTCTGCTTGTTTGTTTTGTCCAATGCCAGTGTGTTCATTTTTGTTTTATCTCATTATATTTTATTTTAATATTATCCCTTAGAAGCTCATTTGTTTTCTAATAAGAGACAGAAAGGAAATGGATCGGAATGGGAGGGGAGGGGAGGAGGAACTCGGAGAAGCAAAGGGAGGGGAAACCATACTCAGGATATATTATGTGAGAAAAAAAGTCTATTTTCAATCAAAGGAAAACAAGTATAATCATTAGAATATAACTCATTCAGCTTCTGGATATTGTATCTAAATTTAAAAAAAATTGAAGATAGAATATTTTCTTCAATTGCTCTTTCCTGTGTGAATGGCCAATTATTTCTGCTCCATAAGTCATCCTGGGCTGGTTTCTACTGTTTCATCAGATACAATTTCAGCTACTACTATGACATTAAAGTTTGCTTTTATGTGCAGCTGTGTTCTAACAGAAACATGAATAATAAAAACTTGACTGGCAAAAAAGAAAGAAGAAGAATATGGGCTTTTTGATCCAGCTGAGTATTTTCTGGAAGTACAGTTTCCCTAAAACCTTACTGAACTTTTAGTCATGTACTTCAGTCAATAGGTCTTGCTGAGATACAGGACAGCAATTTGGGTTCAGCTTTTAAGTTTCGGTCTTACAGAAGTAGGCCTTGCCTTAGCCCTCACCTTAGGATCCTCCCTGCAGCACAATAAACAAACACTAAGGCTGAGGTGGCCCAGCAACTCTACCATCCTGGCTGCATCCTAGCTTAAAGCTCTTTAGACTGGATTCACTTTGACTTGTGTCTGGAAGCTGGGAGTACACTGGATGAGGTACTTGGCTAAAGCTTAAAAAGGAACTTTTTTCATTTAAACTTCTGCCTTTATTCTTATCAATTTAGCATAAGGTAAACATAATGGCTTTCTGCCCTACAAAGTTCTTGATATCTTGATGCTTTTCCATCTTGGATGGCAGCTACTGCAGAAGAGACCTCTCTTACTTGAAAAAAACTACATATTATTTTCCTTTCAGGCGTGCAAGCTTAGACCAAAGCAAGCTGTTCTAGTATAAGACATTATAAGGGGGTCCCAAAGGGTACCCAAGAAGACTCCACCATCCCTAAATTCCAACCTAAATAGTTGCATGGGCAAGGTAACACAGTGACAATTTAAACAGCTTCTTTATAATCATTAAAAGAAGTTACCAAGGAAGGCAATGCTCTCATGCCTCACACTCCACCTCAGCTTGTAAACTCTGTATCTTACAATGTCTCATTTCAAATACTAATTTGAATTAGTAATTACTAATTGTAATTCTGTACAAGCAGGGGAATTCTTTGCATTCACAACTGACAAAAACCCAACTTCAACTGATTCAAAACTAGTAACAATAGTAACATATTTTAAAAGAGCATTAAAGATGTTCTAGTTTCATTCTGTTGCTGCTAAACACCAAGACCAAAAACAACTTGGGGAAGGAAAGGGTTTATTTCATTTTACAATTCATCCTTGAGGGAAGTTAGAGCAGGAACTGAAACAGAATTGTGAAGCAAAGACCGTGAGGGGATGTTACTTGCTAGCTTCCTTGAAGGTCCACGTTTTGCTAGCCCAGGGCCTTCTACCCAGGGAAGGATGCTACCCACAGTGGGTGGGGCCCTCCTACATCAAATAAGGCAATGCCCCATAGCTGTGCCCAATCTGATCTAGGTAATTCCTCAATGAAGGTCATTCTCTCAAGATGACTCTAGACTGTGTCAAGTTGACAACTAAAAATAATTAAGACAAACAGCCAATCATGACAGGCACAGAGGCACTGGTATTAAATCTCAAAGACATTCAACTCTCTTGGATTCATACTTGGTCAAATTTGAAGTCAGGCACTGCAGCCATTTACTAAAGACTCTACCTGTTCAGTGTCTTAACCAGGAGCGTCCAAAAAGTCATGGCACCAACTATGTGACTCCCTTTGGATAAATGTTCAACCTAAACCAATCATTGGTGTTAGCCAACCCTTCCTAAGATCCACCCACCTCAACAAGACAACGAGAATGGAGGTGTATGTAAGTGAATGATCCATTAGAGAAAAACTGAGGTACGATTATAAAAGAAGAAGCATACACTAAGGTGACTACTCTTACTAATGCGTCTTTTCAAATTCTTCTTTAGTGACATTTTCTTTCTTAATAATAAAAAATAAAAATAACATGAAAAGATTTTACCATATTCTTAGTTATTCCCATGATGTCCGTTAAAAACAATTATTTAAGGCAGTACTCAGGAGGCAGAGGCAGGAGGAGCTTTCTGAACTATAGGCCAGCCTGGTCTACGTACTGAGTTCTATGCCAGCAAGGTCTACACTGTGAGATCCTGCTAAAAAACAAACAAACAAAAATCTTAAATTCAGAAATAACATTTACACATGTAATAAAGCCTAATAGCTAAACATATATATATATATATATATATATATATATATATATATCCAAAATACTTCTATTTTTAGGAATAAGCAAAATATTCAATTTATATGAATTTGAGGGGGGATTATAATCTAGACTCTACCAAATTTTTGTTTACGTTTTGCAGTAAGGTCTCATTTAGGCTAGACTGTCCACTAATTCAGTAGGTAGCTTTCAAATCTAGTTTTAATTATTACTGCCTTCTAATAGTATCCTGCGCATTCAAAATGCATTTAACTATGAAAGGGCCAAAAACATAAAAAATAAATATGTAAAAGATTACGGAGTTCAGAGCTACAAGGTACAACACACATAAATAATTGTAATACAGAGAGTGACTAGTATGTGGTACAAAAGAGTTAGGCCGACAGTACATATATCAAGTACAGGCACAATATGTGAAAAATCTGCAGTGGATACACCACATTCTAAATAAACAAAAAAGTGCAGTTGAATCATTGTAATACCACTACCCTCGGAAACAAAATGGAGCTTGGTTGTGAAATCTACTATGTTAGATTATGCTTGGAAAATGCATACCAAGAATCAAGAAAGAGCCTTGGGACACTTTCAACTGGTACCCAAAACAGCTATAAATAAAGTATTTATTTAAAATTATAAAACTTGAGCACAGAAAGCTACATATTTGCTGCTTTAGTATCATTAAATGACAGTTTTTAATGTCTTTATATGATACATATATCCTTAAGCTTCTTAAGATACCAAACTTACACTACTTACATATTTAATTTTCCATACTGAACAGCAAGAATAAATATGTAAGGTACTATAGATAGGCTCATATGTCAATATTAATATGCAAGAAATCATTTCAATATAAATAAATGTAATTTCATTGCAATTAAACACTTCCACAAGTCTACCTAAGATACAATTGTGCATTTTTGTCATTTATTTTTTAGACTGTAATTTAATTTCAATATTTCTCTCTCCCATTTCCTCCCTGCAAGTCCTTCCATATGTCCCTCCCACTCTCCATCAAATTCATGGCCTCTTTTTTCATCAATAATTGTATTTTTAATAAACTTAATTTATGTGTATAAAGTTAATAAATTCAATTTATATGTATTTGGTTTATGAAACTCCACCAGTAAAATATAAATTATTCTGATTATCAACTTGCAAATGAATAGACTCTCAAGGAAAAAGAGTTATGGTCATAGTTTAGTTAAAAAATAAATAAATAAAATAACAAAATACCCCTTCTCACAAAACTACCATGATCCACATACCAAGAGTAATTTAATAGTCTAAATGCCCTCATGGATTTAGTTGCATCTTTCAATACACTAAATAGTTATACTATTTACATTTTTTAAGAAGTTCGATTAATATCATTCCTACAACTAAAGACATGATACATTTCATAGTAATTAATTTAAAATAATCTATAAACACATGAAAAAATCAAATTCAATAACTCATGAAACAAATCTATAAGACTATAGTTGAATTCTACTATTATAATTAAAAATCATACTACCTAAAGCAGATTTAAAAACACTATTGTAATTATTTCATTAAAATTAATTCTCTTATCTTTTCTAAAAATTTATGTTTTTTAAAAAAGAAACTTCCGTGTTATAAACAAAGAAAAAACATAACATGTATGTAGATAGCATTCACTTGAAGGAAGTAGAAACTTTCTATAAATACATGTCAAGTATGTTTACAAAGGAAACAATAGACTTAAGTATGCCTGATTTACAAGAGAAAGCTAACCAATAAAACCTCTTCAACATAAACTCTCTTATATGCTACATAAAAAACTCCTGAAGCCAGCTTCCAGACTAGTTTCTGTACTGGTAGAGCCACAAGACAAATCCTTGACCACACACTCGCCATGTAACCTTATTTTCAAACTAATTCAATCATGTTCCTGATAGCTCTGTCCCATATTCGAATGTTTTACGTCACCTACAATCCCATGATTCACAATAGAAGCACCAACAATGACATCATTCACTTTATTACACTGTGATCTTCACTACAACCCCTAAGTAGAAGAATGTCCTCTGCCTTTGATAAAAAGCAGAAAAATTCCAAGCAGAGCTATGGTGAAGTCCTATATTTTACTACATCCTTAAACTTCGCTTTGCAAATTTTTTCAGGTAAGGCAAATATGAAACAGCACCTGAAGACCAAATATGAGTATTCGCGTATTTTCTCATTATACAGAAAGAAGAATGAACAGAACAAAACCAAATACTTTGTCAAAGGTGACCATGCCAAGCATACTGTAAGAACTCAGTTTCATTAGTTCCCTTCCTTCCTTTTCTGTCATGGGCCAACGTAAGAGATGTTTCACTATTTCCACCTTACATTGTTTTTTTATATTTAACTTAAGATCGAAAGTAAAAGAATTCATTTTAGAAATATTAAAAGTTTCCAACTTCTAACACATCACTCAGTACTCTAAATGAATTTTACTGGTTGTGCTTACTTCTTAAATAAAAACGAAGCTTTGATAATTATTGTGATGCCAAATATATTTTTAAGAATCAATCTAAAATTCCACAACTTCAAGTCTATTTTTGAACAATAAAGCTTAAAGCTACAATTCAAAACCCTAGACCTCATATGGCTAACTCAAGAACTATAATACAGCCAGCAACATAATAATAAATAGTGCCTTTTGTCATCTCCTCTTTACCCCACAAGTTTCCATCTAAAACTAGACTGCGTTCTTTAAATCTCTGCAAAGAAAATTTACACCTACTACTTCTACTCCAAAAATCAAACAGAGGAATTGAGCTGTATGCGATTTTGGTATCACATATTTCTAAGATCTATAAGCTAAGAGTAAATATATAAAAAGAAAAAAACGTTTGCATCTTGTATGGTAGATTTCATTTCACTGAAGAGTTAATTTTTTTTTTTTTTTACCATAAGAGTAATACTTCACTTCCTTTTTTAGTCTACTGTGTATCTAAAGAACCCATCTGTCAAGAACTGATCCAGCAGGCATGCCTACTGAGTCCACACTGGTTCCATATTCAAATCAGTTTCGAGCCTGTGAGAGCCCTATTGCCTCTTACCAGGTAATCATACACTAGGTAAGCACACAAGTGCCATAATCACATCATCTACAAGAAAAATCCTATTGGCTACAGAAAATGGAAAAACTTAAAATGTGCGTGTTCCTTTAAATATACATAAATTGAATAGCAGTTAATACATGAATATATTTCTTGAGGTTGCCTATCTTCTAAAAACAAAAAAGGAGCGATAAAAGTAACGGCCTATTTGAAGCAAGGTAAAATAAAAAGAAAACCACATTCCCATTAGTGTTTTGAAAAAAACTAGTTATACCTATGGGATGAAAACCTTACAAACTTACACTGACGTTTGTGGTGATTTATTTGAAGGGTACACAAAAGTAAAAAAAGGTGCTTTGTTTTCAAGCAGCCATAAATATAGCAAAGTAAAGACAGATAACCTATCTTTGACTTGACACACTAGCAAAAGGAAAAACAAGTGCTTCAACTTTTCTGTGAATTTCAAAGGTCCATAAACCACAGACATTATCTAATCCGTGTCTCAGGGTACCGCTGCCATAGCTGCAGTTTTCTTTCCATTTTCCAATACATCAAATAAAAATAATTGCTTCACTGAAAATTCAGACTGCATGAGTGTTGTAAAAATCCCCTAGCCAAGCATTTTTTTATGCCTGCGACTTCACACCAAGTACAATGGTCAACTGATTGCTCCTGATTTACACCTTGCCTTCCAAAACCCAACCTTACTGAATGTCAAAGGCTAGATGTTGCAGAGGAAACTGTTTTAAGAGCTTTGCTGCAGAAAAAAAATAAATAAATATAGTAAAATAAAACAAACAAAAAAACCCAAACCACTGCATTTACAAAGCGCATAATCCATGATCTACCCTTAATTGTGCTCTATTCAGAATTTTCCTCTCTTTATCTCTTTCCCTGTCATCAGGAACACCGCTTAGACTCCCTGTAGATAGCGCAAAACATTAAGTCATACACAGTTCTGCAGTAACTCTCTTACCATGAAAGGAGCCAAAACCTAGGCTGCCTTTGAAATCTTTCCCTCTGGTCTTTATCCACCAGCCACGCTTCTGAAGGCAACCATCGAAACCAACCTGTATGATCGGGTGCCCCTTCCATTTTAACACCTTCTGTGCCCCACACCCCCCAAAGGCTAAGAGAGCAGCGTAACTAGAGATTACAAAGAGGGGAAGGTTGCCTAGAGATGAGGGTCGGGGCGAGCACAGGCACAACACTCTCTCTCCATCACAGCCTGGGAATGTCAAGACAAGATGCAAAACCTGCATCATTCGTCGCCCTCCCTGGAAAACACAGCATCTCAGCTGCTCAAGTTGGAAAGAGTGCACTTCTCACATTTCGGGAGCGGGGGGTGGGGGGGCTCGAGGGGGGTGGGAGGGTAGGGGTGGGGGTGTCATGCCCCAGGGGCCGGACTGTCACTCCTGCGGAGCCACAGCATGGACAATTAAGAGGCTGGGAGGAAAAAGTCCCAGAAGACCCAAGGGCCGCTTCACCCCTCCACTCACGGTCTAGGCCCAAATGAACGCTCGTCGGAAGTGCTAGAAAGCCGGGCTGAGTTGGGCATCGCGCGGGTGGCATGAGGGAGGTGGCGCGGTGGCCCTGCGAGCGGGCGGGCGGGCGGGCGGCTGAGGGACGCGGGGTGGCAGGGCGCGGACGCCCGGGGACCCTTACCAGGTTGAGCACGGTCTCCACGATGTCCCTGTTGCTGACCTCGCCGACCTGTATGAGTCCGATGAGCACGGCGAATTTCATCCGGATGTTGCGGATCGGCACCGAGGGGTTGATCATCCCCGCGGGCAGCACCACAGGGCCGGAGCCGGAGCCGGCCGCCCCCCGCGGCTCCCCCATGGCTCCTCCGCCGCCTCCACTGCCGCCGGCCCCGACGGCCAGGAGAGCGGCGGGCTGCGCCTCGAGCCCCGGGCCCGGCTTGTCGCTCGCCATCCGCCCCGCTGCTGAGGAGCCGCGCAGCGCCGCCGCGCCGCCTCCGCCGGTTCCGTTATCCCCGCCGCGGCCCCCGCCCCCCGGCCGGCGCCTCGCAGCCCCAGCATCCACCAGCGCCGCGGCGCCGGGCCCGCTCCCGTCCGCGCCTCAGCCGGGCCCGGCGGCCGTGCGCACGGAGCGCCTCGCGGAGCGCCTCAAGGGATCGCCGCCAGGGTGGCCTCCGAGGTCGCCTCCCGGCTCTCCCCACGGACTGCCGCAGCTGTCTCCCGCAGATCTCCTCACGGTTCGCCTCAGCGCTCGCTCGCCTCTCTCGGATCTCCTCGCAGATCACCTCGGCGCTCTCCCCGCCGATCTCCTCAGCTCGCGGCCACCAGCCCGGCCCCCCCCCCACACACACACACCCGCGGGGATGCTGCCTCGGTTCGCACGGTCCTCCGCCCTCCGCCGGGGGCCCGAAGCTCGGGCCGCTGCCACCGGCGCCGCTGTTGTTGTGAAGCCCCGACGCCGCCGCTCACTCCGCCATGTTGCCGCCCCCTGCCTGCGGTAGCGGCCACTGCGCCTGCGCGCAGCGTCCGCGGTGGAGGGGGGGGCGGAGCCCTCGCTGCACCCCCTCTTTCTCCCGACGCTCCTCCTCCGCATCCCTCACCCCCTCGTCCCTCCCCCACGCGCCGGGATCGGACAGACAGGTGAGCAGGTGCGCGGGGAGGAGCCCTGAGGGGAAGGACACAGCTTGCGCGCCCGCCTGGCGTCCTCCTCAGCCTCGCTGCGCGGGCCACGTGCCGGGAGTGGCGGGCCACCTGCTCCGGGCCGCCTTTCCCCTCCTCGCCCTCCGCGGGCCCGCGACCCCGCCTCGCTGCTGGGGTCTGGAGACAGGTGCAATGTCGCGGCGGGGCTTTTTCCACAGCCGCTGGAGAGGCTGACACCTGCGCATGTGGGCTAAAAATAGGACGTGTCGCCCCGGGAGCCTCCCGGCCGGCCGAGCGAGCTCTTGAACTCGCCTCCCAGCTTAGCGGGTGCGGGAGCTGGGTGGGAGCCCAACACCCCGTGCTAGAAATGCCCAAGGAGCCCCAGGTATGATGCCGGGTGATGATGTCTCCCTTTGCCATAGGCGTATGCGGATCACAAGATTTGTTTGAATTATCAAAATATAGAGAGGGTCATCACGACCAGCCTTAGTCCGTGAGAAATCTTTAATTAAAAACGTTAACACGCACATGCTAATACCTCTGATGGCGATGAATTGAAACCAAATAAGCATGACTGCTGATTTCTTCCTCGACACCAAGGATATAATTTCTTTAATATTTCAAAAGGTGTGCCCTTTTCAATAAAGACATATTGCCAGTCACCAGAAAGCTTAGAAATTCTAAGGTGCATTCAAATCATTTTGTCATCTCAAATGGAAAAAAAAAAGTCAATATACAAACTCATCATATCTTTCTTTTTATTAATCTTGTTTTGTTGGACCTTCAGTCGACTCCCAGGATACAGGATCTGGTAAACATTTCTAAAGTACCATAGGACAAACTTCCTTAATACCTGTGCTTACAATTAGTTCTTGGTTGAATGTTATTACTCTAAACTCCTACTGTATTGATGAGCTTGTTAAAGTAGTTACGAAAAAATAACTGAAAGAAGTGATAAATTGATATGTCCATTTAAATAAAATTGCAATGGAATTATAAAATGCTTACATCATTGAAACTGCTTAGGAAATTTGCAAAACCTTAAGTAAGACTTTATAGTGTCACAATTAAGAATTCCTGTGACTTTTCAAACTACCTGCACTATTTGTGCCTGGCCCAGGTAAGCATCATCTAGGTCTATGAGAACTATTTCATTTGCAAATTTAAAATGCTGTTTCTCTTTTAAATTATGTAAAACCAGGATAAAAGGTTTTATCTCAATGTGTACAGCCACACATAAAATCATACATATACATATATATGTGTGTATATATGTATATATATATATATATATGTATCAGTAGGGTGTACCTCTTGCTTTACTCTAGACATCTTGGATGAGAGCTTTGATAGACATTGACAGCCTGAACTTTCCTTTTCCTTTCTTAATGAATAGCTAAACATCCCTTTAAGAACTCTGAATTTTCTGTTTTGTGTCTCAAGCAATAGGTGTGTTCATTTTGTTTTTTGTTTGTTTTTTCTTGTTCAATTATATTAGAGATGAGGAATAGGTAAAGAAAATGACCACTACTCAGAGTAAAGTAGGAAAAGCTCACTATTGCATACTTTATTAAGTTTCAGAAATATTGTTTAAGCTTGGGAACTAAAATGTTCTGTAGATTGTCAGCTCCTTGCCCTGTAAAAAGTGAACAGGGCTCTGGATCACCCTTGAACTGTCTGTGCAATCTCTTTAGGCTATGTGAACTGAACGTCAGACATGATAATTCCTATCCCACAGGGAAGAATCCAATCAGATGACGTCCATTGAGTAGTAGCTAGCATATAGTAAAATGCATCTTTGTATCCTTCATATACAGGAACTATGTGTGTTGAGTGACCTATATACATACACATGAAAGACTAATTATAACCTGGTTACAACTTCTTCATCAAATTTAAACTTTAGTTTTCTTCAACATTGGACCCTTCCACCCCATTTTTTAATCTACTATTTCTCCTAAACAGAGAACACAAAACAACACAGAAATTCAGCATTTTCACCTCATTTGACCCTGGCTAATCATTACCAACCAGCAGATATTTGCATGTCTATTATAAGTTTGCAAATCACTGGCTGAAATAGATGGTTTCAGTATTTTGTATTTAAACAAGTATTATCTTAAACATAAAAAGCTAACCAGCAAGTCAATATATAAAACCAAGCCAGTGCTATAAAAGTAAGTATTCTGGAATGCGGAAAAACAAAGAATATTACAGGTCCCCTAATACACACACGTGCCCTCAAGTATGGCATACTTATGCAATTGCACCATTCAGCCAGCAGTAGCTTGGCCCGTCCTTTCCAACAGTACAATCTAGCTTATGTACTACTCTTCATTTTCATTGCTATTATCTTCCTAGAAAGTTTATACCTGGGGTCCTGGACTCCACCTCCACTGTCTCTAGACCAGCGTCCAATGAATAAATCTAAATCTGCTTTTAATGAGCAGATAGTGGTCTAGAATGCTTACTTTATTAATCACTATAAATTCTACATTCATCCACATCTGTTTAAAACATCACCAGTAACTCTTTGTCTAACATAGTACGATCAGAATGCTCATCTGAGTGCCGAAGATCCTCCATGCTTTGGCTTCTTTTCAAGCTTTACCTCATTCTATTTCTGACAGGAATTTTGGAGTGTGCACCACTTGTCTCATTACTTAAAAATGTTTATCCAACTCCTAGATTCTTACCTAGAGATTTATGAATTTAATATCTATCAGTTGAAAAAATGGTAAACTACTTTCAGTTTTTAATTTAACATAAAATTTTTGATTAAATAACTTTTACTTTTTCAATTTCATTATGTGTGTGTGCATTCTTATTTGTATGTGTATGTGCATGTGACACTCACAGGCACACAGGTGTGTGAAGGTCAGAAGACAGCTTTTCTCTCCTCCCACTGTGACATCCAGGGGATAAACACAGGTGGTCAGTCTTCCGTGGCAAGCACTTTTACCCACTGAGCCGTGTCACTAGCCCAAAATTTTATGTTTTATAAAGCACACACCTCATATGTTTAAAACACACGTGCATGGGCACACATGCATATTGTGAGTTGGATTATTATATAGGAAAAAAATGTTCAAGTCCTAATTGCCAGTACTTTTCATTTGTATTTGACTTAGAAAAGAAGATGACTGTATATGTAAATTCAGATACAAGTATACTGAATGGAGTGGGACTTAATAGGATTAGTGTCCATCTAAAAAGGAAAGTGACAAAGAAGCCCAGAGAAGAGGAAGTGAGGCAGAAACAGAGGACACTTTGTGAATACCCAGATAGACCTTGGAGTTATGCCACGGGAGGACAAGGAAGACAGGGCAGCTGACAACCACCAGAAACAAGGAAACACTCTCCTGTAGTACCTTCAGAGAGAGATGGCCTGAGATGACCTTTATTTGACTTCTGGTCTCCAGACCTGTGAGAGAATCTTTGCAGCTGAAGCTCCTCCTCCTCTCATTCCAACCCTAGCTTGTACTTTGTTACAGCATCCCTGAGAAACTAATACACACACACACACACACACACACACACACACACACACACCCCATAACTGTGATTTTGTTACCTCTGTAAACAGTAACTAATGTACATAAGAATCTATGGATCACTGAATAATCCGAGGTCCCAAGATTAAAACAATAAGGCTTTAGCCAACCCAAATCCCCCTTTGCCCTGACTTTACTGTGCTCTCTTCCCTGAGCACTTTATTCAGGTTTCTTTCTATGCTCTCCTCATCAACCCCACTGAAATTCTTGTCAGTGAAAATGCCATCTTCATAAATACATTCATGATCCCGGCTAGATAAACAGGAAATGTTATACCCATTTTCAGCTTTCAAAGAGAAATGTTTCTGGCTTTTCCAGTAACCTAGGTTGACAAATTTTCACTTAAATAAAACAAACTGCTTCCATTTTCTCTGTCTTACTTGCTAAAAGTAAGAAAATCATAGGCCAATACATGTAGTCACACATATAATCCCTTCTCTGAAATGCAAAAATATATATATGTATGTACTAAATGTGTAATGTTTTCACACTAACAAACATTGAATGGTTTGTTTTCCACAGTGACATCAGGTATGGTGTACATGTGCTAGAGAAAGGAAAGTACATTAAGAATGTGCACAGCTTTTACTGGCTGACTACGTTAACGTTACATTTGTCAGGCACCACTCCTCTCCTATGTGCCGTGTACTCTTACATGCTTTACTTCTAACCCTCATTACAGTGCCCCTTCTTCAAATGAAAAACCAATACAAATACAAAGTATGCTTCACTCACTTATGTGAGTCATGCTTGAGGAAGTTATACATTTAGGGTTTGATCTAGTTATGGCTAGCTGAGCTCAGTCTCCCACACATTTCACAGCGTAACCAAGACCAAAGCCTCTATTTAATTTCTACTCATCTTACCAGATAAAAGACACTGATGAGGGTAGGGAAAGGTCCAATACAAAAGAAAAACAACATGTTTTTGTAGAGCTTCCCACCAGGAGATGATCAAACAGGTCCTATATCTCTGTCTCTATTAAAAGTTCACAACTAAAGGCTGGCTGTATAAATCAATGACAGAGTGTTTGCCCAGTGTGCCAAAGATTCTGGGTTCCATCTCCAGCACCTGGAGTCAGAATAGCCCATTAGCCTTTTTGCTTCCTAGGAATCATTTTAGTTTGACAAAAATCATGTGGAATAAATAAATGGCTTTTAATTATATTAAGATTAATCAGAATTTTGTTTTACAGCTACATTAGTATACCACTCCTTATACTTGTAAAGATGTTGTTATATACCTGACTGACCATAAATCTTCTAGTTCTTATTGAAAGTATTACTGTTATATTTCTCCATAATTATGATTTAACCCACTGCCCCGGGCAAAGGGACTCAACACTTTTAATCCTAGCACTCAGGAGTTAGAGGCAGGCAAATTTCTATGAGTTTGAGGTGAGCCTGGCTGACAACAAGATTCAGGCCAGCCAAGATTACACAGCCAAACTTACTCTCAAGAACAAAACAAAACAACAAGAAAAACAAACAAACAAATAAAAATGTGTACCTTGGCTGGAGGGAAGACAAGAAATGGTATGAGGAAATATCCAGGGATCCTTTGAAGTGGTGGTCATACTATTTGAAACTTTTAGATAAGCGGAAGCACCCTTACCAAACTCTACCACTATTGGTTAGCAGTGCATAGAATCAATCATAGCTGAGTACTGGACAAATGACTTGAAACAACTTTAATGACATATGTAAGGAGTTACTGCATGTGACAATCTGGATCATCAACTTGAAAGCATTTAGAGTCACCTAGGGGATACACCCCTAGACATGTCTATGAGGGCATTTCCAGCCTTTTAACTGAGGAGGGAACAGCACTGTTATTGTGAATAGCACCATTCCCATGGCTTGGTCCTGGACTGAATAAAAAAGAAAGGAAGCTAGTGGAGTGCCTACTAGTGCTTTTGTCCTACTCTACCTCCTGACTGCAAAGCCAGTGTGACCAGGGCCTCACACTCCTGCCATTGTTCTACACACATTATTATGGGCCATACTCCCAGGCAAAGTACACCCTCCCTTCCTTGAGATGCTTTCCTCAGGTATTCTATCACAGCAGTAATGTACAAGTAATTAGTACATACATGGAGATGATTTGGGACTTAGCCTTACTTCTTTTCACTTAACTAGAAGTCTGGACTAGAGAAAAAAGAAATGGTATCTGGCCTGTTCTTTCCACCTGGCAAGAGTTGTGAGGTATCTGTTTTGCAAAGTTGCTATGGAGTTGATGTCTATGTGAGACCTGATCACACCCACAATCATACAACTAAAGGAGGTCTCCAGAAACAAAGTGTAGTTGTGTGTTATGTATACATATGGAGTATATAAAGCCTCTTTTTTGTTTGTTCAATCTCATGAGAGGTAAATGGAATATCATATGTTGGCCACAGTTATGTCATCAGATTCTTTGTTTATATTAAAACAAGCTCTACCAGATTTTGTTTGCAGTCACAACACGTAAGTAGCATGTTTCCAGATACATTAGCAAAGCCTGCTAAGGTAATAGTTTATCCTCAGAACACATAGTTTTTCATTCACAAACATCACAGTCAGCTCACATTGTTAATGTCATAACTTCCAACATTTTCTTTCCCCAAGCATGTCATTGTTTTCTTTTTACCATTCTTTTTCTAACTCTAAATAATCTGTAAAGTATGACATAATGACTGAGAAAGGGGGTTCAAAATGAGATCATATAGATTGAACCCAAATTATGGCAAATTGTCCTTGACCCTAAATTCCTAATACTAATACTAACTACCTAATGTATATCACTTAAAGAGCTTAAAGGGATAAAACATAGAAAGGTTCATTACGTTTTCCATAGATGGTAAAAGTTGTGATCATAAATTGACAGAAATAGTTAAGAGAGTGTGTCGAGCTTTCGAGTCATATGGTTTCCACTTACCTTCTCTTTATTCATTGATTTCCTTCCTTTTTTCAAAACCCAAATAGAACATGCATCTTGCTCAGTTTTTTGGTTTTTAATGAATAGCCCAACATGCATGGAGATATAGATAGATATAGATAGATAGATAGAAAACATTTGCTTATTTTATAGTAATCCTAATGATTTCATTTCATTCTGAAACCTAGATGTTTCATATCTATTAGGTGTATTAAACCAAGTTAACAAGATAACTTTGGTTTCTTAGGTAGGAAGGAAAAAGGGCATTATGAACTAAGTATTTTTCTCTGAGACTTTATTAAAACAAAAAGCCAATAATAATAACAAAATATCCCATTGTAACTTACTAACCCCCAGGAGTGAACCATCTGCCAAACTTGTCTGCAGTGGCTTAAGCCAGCTTTTAATTTGTAAATTATTTATCTTCTATTTCCTTTCATTAAAATCTTTAGTCACTGCCTTCTCTGTAAACAGACTTAGCACTTAAAGCTCGTGCCCGGATAGAGGATTGTCCCTGGTTTCCTTTCTAAAGGGAACTGTGGATTTCATGGGATTAAAATTAATTATTATGCCATATCCTTCCTATCTATATAGTTTTCAGTTTTTAAAATGTGACTTCTCAGTATTTCTGTGTCTGTGCTATCTTATTCTATTAATACCCTCTGTAGTTTTCCTACCTGTGTCTATGAAATTCATGGTGTCTTTTGTTGTCGCAATACCTCTGCTAATTCCTAAATTTAAAATATCTTATATTGAATCACTATAAGATATATATGAATTTTTACATGTAAGTGATAGTATTGTCTACTTTTAAAGCTAGCTGTACAGATTTGGTCTTGTCTCTGGAATTGTACAATATAATCTATCATCTTTAAGTAAGAAAAATGTCAGAGGAAATATAATAACGAAAACACAGAGACTATAGTTAAGCTACAAGATGTGTGGAAACTTAGAATGCAGCAACTGTAAATATAAAATGTCAATATAATTGAAATAGCAAGCTGTGGAGCTTTGTGGCCGCCAACCACACCATAAGCATTAGCCTGAAATTAAATGTACTGATATTAATATTTTATGCAGTAGCAACTGTACACCATCCAATACAAGTTCATTGGAGAACATCCTGAAAACTGTCAGCCAGGACAACTTTAAAGAAACATTGTATGGCCAGGCATGGTGACACTCACTTTTAATCCTAGTACTTAGGATACACAGGCAGGCAGATCTCTGTGAGTTTGAGGACAGGCCAGCCTGGTGTACATGCCAGCAAGTTCTAGGACAGAGAGCTACAGAGAGAAACCCTGCCTCCAAAACAAAACAAAAGAAGTATTATATGTATCCAACTATACAGTATTTAAAAGATTGTATACTATTTGAATAATATAAGCCATATGGCATGCTTAATGAGGCTAGAATAAACGTTTTTAGAAGTTCATTTAAAAAGAACTAAAAATGCTGGACAGTGGTGGCACACTCCTTTAATCCCAGCACTCAGGAGGCAGAGGCAGGTGGATCTCTGTGAGTTCCCGGCTAGCCTGGTCTACAAAGCAAGTTCCAGGACAGTCTCCAAAGCTACAATGAGAAACCCTGTGTCGAAAAAAAGAAAGAAAGAAAGAAGGAAGGAAGGAAGGGAGGGAGGGAGGGAGGAAGGAAAGACCAAAAATTTTAGTGAAATTTATTCATTTCGGAAAAACAAGATATGACTGAAGTATAAAAGACTAATAAAGTATAAAGTATAGGCATTCTGTTCTGTGTAGATCTATTGAGTATTTATTAGTTTCTTTTTCTGTTTTGTGATAAAAAAACAAACCACCATGACCAAAAGCAGTTTATAGAAGAGTTTATTTTGACTTATGCTTCCAGAGCAAAAGCCCCTGATGTTAGGAAAGGCATGATGGCATGCAGCCAAAGAAGGAAGAGAAGAGATCCACATTTTTATCCACACACCGAAGCAGAGAAAGAGCTGGAAGTGTGACAAGGCTATAAACTCTGAGGCTCAACCTCAGCAACATACTTCCTCCTAAAGGCTCCACCTCCTAGAATTCCCATAACCTCCCCAATCAGCGCCAATCAGAACTCAAATGCTTGACCCTGTGGCGGACAGTGCTCATTCAAACCATCACAAGTGTATTCTGCCAACCATGGACAGTTCTAAAGTAAAGGAGATCAAATAGTAAATACACAAAGTCCCCATCCTTATTTAAGAAGTTACAAGTGTGTAGAGGGCAGCACCTTGAGGACAGTGAACTGATAAAAATCTATATGAATAATACTATTTCAGAGGATAACTTTGACTGTGGTGTTGTAGTCTTTTTTAAGCCTTTTACACCTGGTTGACAACAACTTTCCAACAAGTTAAGTTTTCAGGAATATCTTGAGCTCCGGGGCTCTAACATGGCACTGATAAAGTCCGTATTGAGGAGAAAGAAATTAAAAGATAGAAATGTGAACAACTCAAAAATCTCAACAATTTGGTATAAATTACTTGCACTACAGGTGAGCTCAACTATTAAAGAAAAAAACAGTTCTTAAATCAAAATAAAAACACTCAGTTCCTTTATGCATGCATGTTAGTGAGAATTGGAATCCTCAAAGTTGCAGAGTAACTATCATTGTGTGGTATCTTTGGATCTGTTTTCTTACTCATGAAATAGGAATGAAGTTATAATAAACTTATATATGTCCTGTGGGATAATGCTCTTGTACAATATAAAGATTTGTCACTCCTATTGGTTTAATAAAATGCTGATTGGCCAGTAGCCAGGCAGGAAGTGTAGGTGGGGTGACCAGACTAAGAGAAGCCTGGGAAGAGGAAAGACAGAGACAGACTCACCAGCCAGATGCAGAGGAAGTAAGATGAGAATGTTGAACTGAGGAAAGGTACCAAGCCACGTGACTAAACATAGACAAGAATTATGGGTTAATTTAAGTGTAAGAGCTAGTTAGTTATAAGCCTAAACAATAGGCCAAACAGTTTATAATTAATATAAGCCTCTGTGTTTATTTGGGACTGAACAGCTGTGGGACTTGGCAGGACCGAAACATCCATCTACAGATATGATCACACTTTGAAAAGTACAGTGTCACAGAGAGAGTGATGTTAATTCTAGCACTACTAAAATGAGACAGGGATACCAATCACCTAGAACTGCAGGCCAGGTAATTATGCAGGGCAGTAGACTCCAAACAGGAAACTGGATTTGACAAAATGTGGGTACATGGTGTCAGGGCTGTAAAAAGGGAAATTGTCAAGTTCAATGCTCAGAGCCAGTGGTTGAGAAGCAAAGGTCAAGAATCCAAACTTCTGAAACAAAAATGTTAAGGCAAACCCAGAAAAGATAGTTGGGGCAGCCAGGAATCCCCAGAGTAAAGCAGAAAGGCAATCTCAGACTGGGCAAACACCTGAAAACATAATAAAATGAAAGATAAACAAGAGGCCAAGTTTGACAGCTTCTAAAGGCTGTCTGGTAATTTGCACCTCATTTCCAGTGTATTCATATTGCTCTTTGGGAAAACAAGCTTGAATCCCTGAAGGACAGATGCCCTGGAGCATGTGTTTGAGGTAAGGGAATCTACATAGAGTCAACAAGTTTCTCCTAGAAAAGTCCTGGCACTACTGGACAGCAAGACAAAGCTTTGTCAGATGTATAGACAAATTTCTCTTGGGTTTTATGCTATGCTTTTATGATTAAACAAAATGTTTTGAAAGTAAAGAAACTAGATCAGGTGTTTATGCACTCATTAGACATTCCATATGTATGATTTCAGGTGAAAATGAAAACATTTTCTCTGCTCCTGTGTCTTATGACCTAATTTTACTAACTTATTCCCTCAAGTTAGTTGACAGATAAACTGAAGCAATGTGCAAGTAAATGTTTCATATAAATGCTTGGCATTACGCTCCTGTGTATGGGGACAAATTACACTCACTAGGTAGCTGTTTGATTTCTATTTCCAGATTCAAGACTGACTGCCAGATGTGCAAGCCAGATGTTAGTAGGATCACCCATGAACCTCAGGCCAGCCTCTCTTAATGATGGAAAAGTGGAATGCTGGTAAGGGGTCAGAGCTCAGCATCGAACTGGGTTTTGGTTTTGGTTTTGGTTTCCTGCGAGCACTTTGTACTTCTTCTCTGAAGAACTTTGTTCCCCTCGATTCACAAGAACAGTTATAGGCTATTATGCTAATGGACCATTGGGAATATGTGCCTGCCTATTTCCTAAATTTTGGCCATTTGACAGAGCATTTCTGGTAATTGGGTTTACAAATGCTAGCTTTCCAAGTTTGTCATTACATTCAGACATCTGTTAAATTTAAATTGGCATAATAACCAAGATATGTCGATATAAAGATACCGCCATTAAAATTGTCACAGGTATTGGTTGCTTCAAAATGTTTTAGATTTGCTATTGACATATTAATTAGTAAACAACCAAATGCAACATTAATTGTGCAGTACCCAAATTTGTTACTAATGAAGAATAGTTACTAATTAATTAATACATGTTTATTTAAATGTTAGGTTTTTTCACATGGCCAACTCCATCAAAATGATTGCATTTAAAAGGTTAAGATGAATAAATTCTAGTGCATAGATTTTTTAGTCATTGTTACGGTAGTCAACCAATTAACCATATTTGGTCATTTCTTTGTGCTAATAATCCTACAAGCTTAACTCCCTAAAGGTTTTAGTCTCTGCCCTACCCCTGCCACTTAGAAACACATATATATTGTAATATAGTTAGTTAATAGATCACTGCTTTATTCTTCAAAGCATATAAAAGTCTAATTGAAAATTCACATGAAAAGTTATAATTCACAGGAATCCTATAGCTATGTTAAGGAAGATAATTGATTATTCTTTAAAGTGTTATTTTGTGTTTATAAGCACTGCTGAACTTTGAAGATCTTCAGTTCATACTTTCCTTTAATCCCCAGGCATGAACATAGGGCCTCACACATGCTACGTGCCCAGCTGCCTTGAGATTTGTATATTTTTGTGCTTTTCTAATATTGAAAAATGCTAGTCCAATCTTATGCTATATTTAAGGTTAGAATGTAACAGCTAGAAATATCTAATTGATCATTAAGTTTCCACATGTATTGGCTAGCTGTGACAAAGAAGTTTAAGTATCTTTTTATTACATCAGCTTTCCATATAACAACAAGAAGAGCATAATAACAATGGGGAAAACAAATACTTCTCCTGTGCCTGTGTCCTTCATTATCATGTTACACTCATTCATATGAACCTAGAAATTAATTTGAAGTTAGACACCTAGCATTTACTCATCTATATTCACTGTTAGCCAGGAAGATTACTCTCCCTGGTGCTGAAACTGGCAATGGAAAGAAAAAAGTTTCTCTAGGATGTAACCTGCCATTGAAACTACTCATTAGATAAATGATCATACCTCAAGCAAAGTGTAAGGGCTAGCAAGATGGCTTAGCAGGCAAAAGGGCCTGTTGCTAAGCTTGATAACCTGAGTTCAGTCCCCAGGACCCAAATGATAGGAGAGAAATGTCTCTCACAAGTTATCCTATTACCTCCACTGACGTGTGGTTCATGTACACCCTCTCCCTGAAACACACACACACACACACACATACATACACACACACACACAGAGGCACAAACACACACACATAAATAAATTAATTTTAAATGTAGTAAAATTTTAAAAAATAGACAAAACATTTTAAAATAAAATACTAAATTTCACACGTTAGAATCTTAATGTGAAGTCGGTATTAAATATTCTGCTTGTTTTTATTATTAATGTATTTTATTGTTAGAAAGTTGTTTCTAAGACACAGAAGTTCAAAAATAGTATACAAGACACCAAGAAATGTATAAATGTTCAAGATGTCTAAAAACATATTACCACCAGCCAAATAGTTGACTCTGTTCATGTTCAGCAGTATTTATGTAAGTGTGAGAATTAAGGGATTTGTTTTAAAAGTAAATACCTACAATCTTATTCCTTAGTTGCTTTGAAGCACACCTGATTACAAGTAGTTAGCTTTTATTTTGATGCTTATAATGACTTAGAATATGATGAAATTGTTATCCCCAGGAGGATTACTTTCTTGATCCTGAGTTGGGGTCACATCCAGGGGACAGCTATGCTTTTCTATGTCCCCATAAATAGAAGGGTATGGAGTGCCTGGTACAGGTTATTTATAAGTAGATGAATCCAATAAATAATGGCCATGGGTGTCATATGTGAGATGTCATCCATGTACATATTCATAGCAAGACCAGAACATTCTAGATCTGGTAAGACCCTGTCGTGTTCTGACAGTGTTGTCTCTATTCCTCTTTCCATTTGGGACTTTGGAAGCTAAGGAGTCCATGTGGGGATGTGCAACACTTATTCTTGCTTGAACTATATCTTGACTAATAAATTCAGAAATCTAACCTAACCTTTGTATGTGTGCTCTCTCTTTGCGTGAGTTTGTACCTTACCTGAAATTGCATATTATATAAAGTTTCCTGTAGGGCTGGAGTGTACTTAATGGTGCAGTGCTTGCGGGCATGTACAAGGCCCTGGGTTTTGTCTCCAGAAACAAATTAGCAATAATATTTTTAAAGCCCCCTCTAAATTATATCAAATATTATTAGTTTTATCCAATAAAACATTAACTGTTTTCTTCTGTAATAAAATTACTTGCTCAGAAATTTGTTTTTAACTTTAAACTTAGAGTTACTAGAGTCTGTGGTAGCTCTTTCAAACAGAATTGAACCTGTATTTTGTGACTGAATGTGTTCTTTTCATGTACTGTTTTAACAGGACCTGATTTTACTATCTAAACAATGTTTTCAGAATCCCCTTCTCTTCCTGTATCCTCTTGCTCTGGAATTGGCACCACCAATTCCTTAGCCTATACCTGTTCTCTGCCTTTCAAATGATATTTTCAAATGAATAAAATTAATTACATGGTTTTTCCCATAACGCCCTTTGTCTTTTACCTGCTCTTTCAATAATCTGGAAAGCCTTTCACAACCACCTCTCTTTCTGGGATTCTTACTCATTTCTGAAGATTCCATTTGCCCCTTCTTCATGAAGGCTTTTCAGATCCCTGGTCAGGTTGGCATGGTGCTCCTCGAGGCACACAAAGCTCGGAAGGCTTCATGACGTGGGGAGAGAGTGACTGTAATGCAGGACAAGCCTGATTTGTCTTCCTGACCCTGTTGCCCATCGGTTTGTGATTTGAAGAAAAGCAGTCTCTCTAAATGTTAGTTCCTCCTGAGATTAACAGCACCTCTTTCAATGAGTTGTTAGCATGATGGAATGAATTCATTTCATCTGTCACAGTAAGTAGGACATAACAAGAAATTGTGACTGCCTCCATTGCAGCCCTGAATACCTGAGAGGTAACTACTCTCTATGCTCATCTTGGGCCTGGCAGTGCTTGGTAGGAACCAGGGAAACCTGTGGAATGAACACATGAGTAACTGAAAACTGAAGACCTAAAGACACAACTGAAATAATCTTTTTGTCCATTTTATACCCTGAAAGAATAACAAAGAAATAGCAATTGGAGCCAAGAGAGATAGCTCAGTGTTTAGAAGCACTTGCTGCTGCCCTAAAGGACCAAAGTTCCTGTCACCCATGCTAGGTGGCTCACAATCACCTGGAATTCTGGAAGTGTAGCTCCGGGGGATATGATCCCCTTTCTGGTGCGAACACACATACACAAAAGTAAATAAATAAATAAATAAATAAATAAATAAATAAATAAATAAATAAATAAGTAACATTAGCCAAAAAAATATTCTGGCTGCCTTTTTAATTTCCTCACATAACATCTAAAGTTTTTACCTCTGATTTAACATATTAAAATTATCTCGGGCTGGAGAAATGGCTCAACAGTTAAGAGCACTGGCTTCTCTTCTAGAGAACTCGGGTTCAATTCCTAGCACCCACATGGCAGCTGAGAACTGTCTGTAACTCCAGTTCCAGGGGATCTGGCACCTTCCCACAGACATACATGCAGGAAAACACCAATACACATGAAATATAAATAAATAAATAAATAAATAAATAAATAAATAAATAAATAAATAGTAAGAACATTATCTCTTTGAACATCCCATGGTTTAGGTAAAAAGCAGGTGACTACAGAGTAGCATAACTTAAAGAAGATGTGGAATTTTTTTTAAACATCATTTGGAGTATCTTAGAGTGTTGATCTACTCTTATCTACCTACCTATCTAATATGTTAAAGCCAATTTTTTTAGGCTATTCTGTTGTTCAATTTCTCCAAGTTGTCATGTGACCTATGACCTTCCATGCTGGTTCTAGTTACATAGAGTTAGAAGGAACTCACCAGGATATTGAGTTCTTATGAGATATGAAACTAGAAACAGAAGGCTACTCAGGTGGAGTATTTAGGAGTAGTGTGTGTTACTGTCTCTTGTGTAAACTCAGAGCTTGCTTTTTTTCGTCTCTGCTTTAGACTTCAAACAGTGTATGGATGGACTTGTAAAACCCACTCACCTACCACTAGAAGAAACCATAGTTGAAAAGATGTCAGAGGTCATTCTAAATGTTTCAAGTTGGAGATCTGCAAAATTAGAGGTGATAGCCATGGTTAAAACAACACCAGCAGCAAAACAGCTTAATTAGTTTATGCAGGAACTAAACTACACATCTACACATGTATATATGACAAGTTGAGAAGCCACTACTTCCACAATTCTGTTGTATAAATTATCTAAGCACATTAATATGTGAATTATTTTTAAATGATTAGCAGATCCATAGAATAGCTATACATATTAATATATAATAAAAACATGATTCTGAAATAGAAAAATGCTTACATAACTGTCATGATTTCTGCAACAAGTCTTCTATTATTTTTAAATATATATATTATTTTCCTGTTATAAAGTTTAAAAATAAACCTCATTTTTCATCTCTCTGTCTCTCTGTCTCTGTCTCTCTCTTTTCTCTGTCTCTCTGTCTCTCTCTCTCTCTCTCTCTCTCTCTCTCTCTCTCTCTCTCTCTCTGTTGTTTTGTTTTTAATTTTAGAAAAGAATTCATAGAAGCCAGGCTGGTCTCAAACTCACCGTGTATCTGAAGTTGGCCTTAAACTCCTGATCTCCTACTTCTTCTTCCCAATGCTGGGATTATCAGCAGGGGCCACTATGGCTCATTTTGTTGTTTCCTCTTTCTTCTGTAGTCCCTGCTTCAGTGTTAAGAGAGTCCCATCTTCACTTCTCTGACATCTGGGGCCAAGATGGGATATGAAGTGTGAACTCGGTAGTGTGTGCTCTCTATTGATAGCAGGCCTGGCTCCTTTCTCAGGTATTAGAAGTGACAAAACCTGAAGATGGGAAAATATTCACTCAGGAAACTCTGGAGGAACACAGAAGTCATTAAACTGAGAGAACTGCAGATTGTCTACTGACAAAAGAGGCAAACTCCACTTCTCAAGCACTTATGTACCAGCATTGTGTCAGTTTCCTGTCTGATTTGTTTTTCATGAGTGTGGATCATTATGTAAGGAGAACTTACAGCTTCAGGGATTCATTCTGCTAGAAAACGGAGAGACATTAAATTTAATAGAGAGAATTTGTGTAGCATCTTTCCATGGAGGTCTTTCAATGGAAATTACCTATACTATCTTAAATGCTGAGCTTCCCAGAGATGGAAGGAAGAATTAAATAACACTTAAATTCTTACCCAACATTTGGATTCTTTATCGGGAAAGTATTTTGGAAGCAAAGTTAAATCGAAATCTTCCTAGCCTGCTATTTCTTGCCTCTCATTTCTGTTAAGCTTCAAGTCCACCAGTCAATAGGGTACAAGTAAAGAGTGTAAAAGGATCTTTGGATGTATACGCTTATATAGTTTTTATTTATTTTTTCTGACTTGCCCAAGTTTAAAATGAATATCAATTAAGACCTGTCACAAATGTCTCCATATTAGAGTAGATGAGTGTGACAGATTGTTATTTACTCCTTGAACCTCTTACTGAAAATAGCATGGCCACCAAACCTATACTATGATATAAAATTCAGTATCTGTAAGATGAGCAGAACCCTGGATCTGAAATACAAGGCTAATAATCTTACTCTTCTCTGGACTTGTGAGAGTGATACAGCTGGTAAATCCTGCTAAGCCATATATATATATATATATATATATATATATATATATATATATATATATATATATCCTGTGAGCCAGGTGATGGTGGCACACACCTTAATCCCAGCACTCAGGAGGCAGAGGCAGGAGGATCTTGGTGAGTTCAAGGCCAGCCTGGTCTACAGAGTGAGATCCAGGACAGCCAAGGCTACACAACACAGTGAAACCCTGTCTTGAAAAAAACAAAAACATAACCTGTGGTGTTATGGCAGGTAAAGCATGTGCCACCTGAGTACACTACTCCAAAGATAGCTGGGATGCATCCTGATACTTGTTGCAAAAGAGAAAATTGAGGCTGGAGCTAGTCCAAAAAAGCCTAATAGTGGAAAGTATCATAGCTGTGATGACAAGGTTCCCCACCTAAGGCCTGAGCACTAAGTTAGCTGATGTCTGGGAGGAGCTGCAGAGGAACCCACTGGACAACTTGCCTGCATTGAAGCAGTTGAAAGATGTGGCTCTTAAGAGGCAGCTTTAGAAAGAGAGAAGGCTGTTCATGTAGATCTCATCCATTTCTCCGTCATTGGGCGATCCCTGTGTCTTTCTTGGGGTCCTGTTTTCCAGGTAGCCTCTCTGGTGTTGTGAGTAGCAGTCCAGTCATCCTTGTTCCACATCTAGTATCATATGAGTGAGTACATACCATGTTTGTCTTTCTGAGTCTGGATTACCTCACTCAGGATGGTTTTTTCTAGATCCATCCATTTGCCTGCAAACCTCATGATGTCATTGTTTTTCTCTGCTGAGTAGTATTCCATTGTGTATATGTACCACATTTTATTTATCCATTCTTCAGTTGAAGGGCATCTAGGTTGTTTCCAGGTTCTGGCTATTACAAACAATGCTGATATGAACATAGCTGAGCAAGTGCCCTTGAGGTATGATTGAGCATTCCTTGGATATATGCCCAAGAGTGGTATACCTGGATCTTGGGGGAGATTGATTCCCAATTTTCTAAGAAAGCGCCACATTGATTTCCAAAGTGGTTGTACAAGCTTGCATTCCCATCAGCAGTGGAGGAGAGTTCCCCTAGCTCCACATCCTCTCAAGCATAAGGTGTCTTCAGTGTTTTTGATTTTAGCCATTCTGACAGGTGTAAGGTGGTATCTCAGAGTTGTTTTGATTTGCATTTCCCTGATAATTAGGGATGCTGAGCAATTCCTTAAATATCTTTCAGCCATTTGAGTTTCCTCTGTTGAGAATTTTCTGTTTAGTTCTATAGCCCATTTCTTAATTGGACTGTTTGGCATTTTGATGTCTAATTTCTTGAGTTCCTTATATATTCTGGATATCAGTCTACTGTCAGATGTGGGGTTGGTGAAGACCTTTTCCCATTCTGTAGGCTGTCGCTTTGCCTTGTTGACTGTATCCTTTGCTCTACAAAAGCTTCTCAGTTTCAAGAGGTCCCATTGATTGATTGTTTCTCTCAGTGTCTGAACTACTGGTGTTATATTTAGGAAGTGGTCTCCTATGCCAATGCGTTCAAGACTACTTCCTACTTTCTCTTCTGTCAGGTTCAGAGTAACTGGATTTATGTTGAGGTCTTTGATCCACTTGGACTTTTTTGTGCACGGTAACAGATATGGATCTATTTGCAGCCTTCTACACATTGATATCCAGTTATGCCAGCACCGTTTGTTGAAGATGCTTTCTTTTTTCCATTGTGCACTTTTGGCTTCTTTGTCAAAAATTATATGTTCATAGGTGTGCAGATTAATGTCAGGGTCTTCAATTCGATTCCATTGGTCCACATGTCAGTTTTTATGCCAGTACCAAGCTGTTTTTATTACTGTAGCTCTATAGTAGAGCTTGAAGTCAGGGATCGTGATGCCTCCAGAGGTTGTTTTATTGTACAGGATTCTTTTGGCTATCGGAGTTTTTTTTGGTTTTCCATATGAAGTTGAGTATTATTCTTTCCAGATCTGTGAAGAATTGTGTTGGTATTTTGATGGGGATTGCATTGAATCTGTAGATTGCTTTTGGTAAAATTGCCACTTTTACTATGTTAATCCTGCCTATCCATGAGCATGGGAGATCTTTCCATTTTCTGACATCTTCAATTTCTTTTTCCAGGGACTTAAAGTTCTTGTCATATAGGTCCTTCACTTGCTTGGTTAGTGTTACCCCAAGGTATTTTATATCATTTGTGGCTATTGTAAAGGGTGATGTATCTCTGATTTCCTTCTCAGCCTGTTTGTCAATTGTATATAGGAGGGCTACTGATTTTTTTGAGTTGATCTTGTATCCTGCTATGTTGCTGAAGGTGTTTATAAGATGTATCAGTTCCTTGGTGGAATCTTTGGGGTCGCTCAAGTATACTATCATGTCATCTGCAAATAGGGAAAGCTTGACTTCTTCCTTTCCAATTTGTATCCCCTTAATCTCCTTATGTTGTCTTATTGCTCTGGCTAGAACTTCAAGTACTATATTGAATAAGTATGGGGAGAGCAGACAGCCTTGCCTCGTTCCTGATTTTAGTGGAATTGCTTTGAGTTTCTCTCCATTTAATTTGATGTTGGCTGTTGGCTTGCTGTAAATTGCTTTTATTATGTTTAGGTATGTTCCCTGTATTCCTGATCGCTCCAAGACCTTTATCATGAAGGGGTGTTGGATTTTGTCAAGTGCCTTTTCTACATCTAGTGAGATGATCATGTGGTTTTTTTCTTTGAGTTTGTTTATACAGACTTTCGTATATTGAACCACCCTTGCATCCCTGGAATGAAGCCTACTTGATCATGGTGGATAATTGTTTTGATGTGTTCTTGGAGTCTGTTTGCCAGTATTTTATTGAGTATTTTTGCATCAATGTTCATGAGGGAGATCGGTCTGTAGTTCTCTTTCTTTGTTGTATCCTTAGGGCGAGGATCGAGGGAAAGAGAGCTTGGGGGAGCGGGAGATCCCAGCTGGGTCAAGAACAGAGAGAGAGAACAAGGAATAGGAGACCATGGTAAATGAAGACCACATGAGAATAGGAAGAAGCAAAGTGCTAGAGAGGCCCACAGAAATCCACAAAGATGCCCCCACAATAGACTGCTGACAATGGTCGAGAGACAGCCCGAACTGACCTACTCTGGTGATAGGATGGCCAAACACCCTAACTGTCGTGCTAGAAACCCCATCCAATGACTGAAGGAACTGGATGCAGAGATCCATGGCCAGGCCCCGGGTGGAGCTCCGGGAGTCCAATTGGCGAGAAAGAGGAGGGTTTATGTGAGTGAGAATTGTTGAGACCAAGGTTGGATAAAGCACAGGGAAAAATAGCCTAACGAATGGAAACACATGAACTATGAACCAATAGCTGAGGGCCCCCCAACTGGATCGGGCCCTCTGAATAGGTGAGACAGTTGATTGGCTTGATCTGTTTGGGAGGCATCCAGGCAGTGGGACCGGGTCCTGTGCTCAGTGCATGAGTTGGCTGTTTGAAACCTGGAGCTTATGCAGGGACGCTTGGCTCAGCCTGGGAGGAGGGGACTGGACCTGCCTGGACTGAGTCTACCAGGTTGATCTCAATCCTCCTTGGGGGAGTCTTTGCCCTGGAAGAGATGGGAATGGGGGAGGAAGGGGAGGTGGGAGAACAAGGGAATCCGTGGTTGATATATAGAATTAAATTATATTGTAAAATAAAATAAAAATAAATAAATAAATAAAAATGATGACCAGAAAAAAAAAAAAAAAAAGAAAGGGAGAAGGGTGTGACCTAAACCTGTCATGGCCCAGCCTTCCCTACTCAGTGGCAAACGATAGAACAAAAGTATTGCCTTTACACCAACACATTCACCTCAAACTTCTGCTGTTATTGGGAGATGTTTGGGAAAGAGACAGAACCCCAAAGCTACTAAATGTCAGGACATTCTCAGACTTAATCTTACTGATATAAGATCTTTGGTAGGATTAGCTTGCCTACTAAAGTGATCCAAAGCAAATATATTGACAATCTACTACAGTTCTGGAAGAATTATATCTCTGCCCTTCAAAAATTACACAGAGAACTAGGCCAGCACGATGGTTCAGAGGTAAAGGCACTTGCTGTGCAATCCTGGTGGCCTGAATTTGTTCCTGGGAATCCAAATAAAAGTGGAAGGAGATAACCAACTCCACAAAATTGTCCTCTGACCTTCATATGTGAACCATGGCATGTGTACCATACACACATCATGCACACACATCCATGAACAACAATAATAAAAACTTAAAATTTTTAAATCAAACAACTATACTCCTAAAACAATTCTTGGGCCTTAACATCCCTGTCAGGAGGCAGCTGCAGAGCTGTGTGTTCTCTCCGCCCCGCCCCCATGGCACCCCAGAGGAATTTGTTCTCTATGCTAGTTCCTATATGGACAAGGTGAGTGATGGACAGAGAAGACCACATAAATATTGATCACGGAGAAGCAAAGAATAAATTCAGAGGCCAATCAAAGAATTTTATTTCCAGGACAGGAAATATGAGGATTTGATAATTGCCAGAATTTATAACTAATCAAAGCTAAAGGAATCTGTATATTTCTTACTTTTTCCTACCCCAATGAAAGTCTTTATTACAGATATCTTGTTCTTATTTTATGATGCAATTCAAAGAAAGTTGATAACTTGGCCTTTAATTTATAAAGTGACATTTCTGGACTTCGTAGACTTACCGTATCACCCTGAAAGGCACAAACATGCCCTACATGTAGAAAGAAGGATAGGTATAAATGTTGGGGCTGCTGAAGACTTGATGGAAAAGAAAACTAAGAGTCTCTTAGTATCTTTCTGCTCTTTTAGAATAATAGAATATAGTAATACAATGAGTGGACTTCTGACCATTCCTAATAAAAGTAACACTAGCTAACCTCTTCAAAATGACCGTGTCCAGAGTGCAACCAATAAACCAAAAGCAAGGCCTTCATCATCTAAGAAATCCTTTATAGCAGCCTACACCCCTTTCCACTGTTTAGTGAGGGTGCTAGCAAGCCACTGGATGCCGCCCAAATTAGGACACTACCTTAGATAAAGCAAACACAAGAAGCCTGGCCATTTGGGTGAATGGAGAACAGAACCACAATGCCACCTAGGATGGTAAAATGAGAAAGAAACAGAATTCCATCTTGGGAACTTTCTGTTAATTTAGACATTTGATGTATCATCCAAGGCTACATCTTAACTAATATAACTATCTTAATTAAACATTTTATAAAAAGTGGTTTAGCCACTAGAAAGGCTACTGTGAAAAGGTACATTCTCATAGTGTTGCCCTTTTCTTCGGGTGAGGATAAAAACTAGAAAATTGAGAACACCATCATTCACTTCCATTTAAAGGCTTACTTGTAACTTGACTTTTTTCCCCAAAAGAATAGCAATGTGGCTATAATATTGTACATGCTTATACACAAGTAGATTTACCAAACTTGATAAAGTGACATTTTTAAGTCTTAATCTCACATAAATGGAGCAATGAAGATCTCAGTATATAGAAACAGGCTGTGTTTGTGTGTGTGTGTGTGTGTGTGTGTGTGTGTGTGTGTGTGTCCTCTATTTTTGCACTATTTTTCTAAGAATGACTCCAGGGTTTGTAGAAAGCAGGGTTGTTTTCTATGAGGTAAGAATGAGAAAGATTATAATGCTTCAAATGATTTCTTGCTTTTCTTGATTTCTTACCATAATTCTATTTAAAGTTCTTGTGTAATAATACTAATTTCTCAGAAATGGGGAGATAGTTCAGTTGGTAAAGTACTTGACACATAAATATAAGGAACTGAGAACCATGTGAACCCAGAACCCATGTGAAAAGCTGGGCATGGTGCTGGACATTTGTAATCTCAACTCTGGGGTAAGTGGAAATATAAGGGTCCCTGGGGAGATGGGCATGGTGCTGCACATTCATAACCCCAACTCTGGGGGAAGTGGAAGTAGAAGGGTCCCTGGGGAGATGGGCATGGTGCTGCACATTCGTAACCCCAACTCTGGGGGAAGTGGAAATAGAAGGGTCCCTGGGGAGCTGGGCATGGTGCTGCACATTTGTAGTCCCAACAATGTGGAAGTGGGAATAGAAGGGTCCCTGAGGCTCACTGACCAGCCAAACTCTAAGTTGGTGAGTCCCATGTGCATGCACACCTACCCAACACACACACACACACACACACACACACACACACACACACACACACACACACATTTTTCAGTAAAAATTACTAGTGTCTAAGCAATGGCCATAAATACTGTTCCTAATTTATTCATTGGTATCTAGAAGCTAAAAATTATTTATTTAATCTGTGCCATCCCCCTCCTTTGAGTTTTTCAAAATTAATCTCATGGTAGAGGATGTGGCCTGATGAGAACAAAGAAACTTGTGGTAGAATGGGGGAAAGTTAGTGGTGTTAAAAGTGAACCAGTGGTAGAGAAGAGGAGAGGGAATGTTATATCTTTAATCACATGAAAGGACTATTGTGGAGTAATCTAAGTAGAGATTGTAGAGATACAGAACTACATCTTCTTGCTCACTAGGTGTCCTTGAGCAATGTCTGTGAAAACAGAGAATCTGATGATAGGACTTCTCTAGATAACTCGCACATGCATAATACAGATGTTAAAGACATAACTTTGGCATGGTTAGATTTTGTGTTATATAATGTAAAATAGGATTGATAATGTGATATATTGTATACAACAATAAAACTTGCCTGGGGATCAGAGGACAAAGTCAGTCAACTATACTAAACATAGAGATCAGGCAGTGGTAGCACATGCCTTTAATCCTAGCATTCAGGAGGCAGTGGTCCATCCAGATCTCTGTGAGTTCAAGGCCACACTGGGAACAGAGCCAGGCATGGTGACACATGCCTTTAGTCCCAGCACTAGGAAGGAAGGAAGGAAGGAAGGAAGGAAGGAAGGAAGGAAGGAAGGAAGGAAGGAAGATGGTAGGGCAAAGAAAGGTATATAAGGCATGAGTAATAGGAAGTCTCTCTCTTGAGGCTGAGGATTTCGTAGAGGTAAGCTAGTGGTTGGCTTGTTCTGCTTCTCTATTTCAGCTTTCACCCCATGATTTAGTCTAAAGAAATAAGAAATTTAAGACAAGAGTAGTTGGTGAATCTAGAAATTGATAAGAAATATAGATTATTCTGAGATCAGAGAACAAGTAGAGTGGAAATAAGGAATGGTATAATCTGAGGATTAGCATAAGCATCAGAGGCAGGAGTACTAAAGTTTATTGTTTATGATGTGGAGCATGGAGGCCATAAAATGTATAGGACATAGACAAAAAGGGATCAAATACAAGAAAAAGTGTAGGTCTCAGGGCTGAATACATCAAGAACCCTACAAAATTGAGGTTTGGGAAGAGCCAAATGAAAATGATGGGCCTTGGCTAGAGAGGATATTCTGGCAAAACCATGGTCATGGATAGATCTCTAAAGATGAAGTTTTTATAGTAAAGGCGCATCGAATTAAAATAGGCAACCCTGAGCTAAAAATATGCCAACACACTTCTACATCATATGACATTCCAGTCTTTGGGGAAACGACCAATTGAATGTTTTGCAAGGGAAGCCGCATGCCATAAAGAAGGATTGATTATTAAATTAAAGCAAATGAATGGAGTGAATGTCCTAAAATGAATTTTTTAGAAGTTTCAATGGAAACATTTCAGAGTAAAAGAAATCTGCTTAACAAAAGAGTATAGAGATGAGTGGCTAGGATAAATGACCTGAGTTTCATGCAATTAGAAGAAATTACTTTGAAGTTAGTTGCCTACTGTTTTATCTCATCATTCTTAAAAAGATGTAACTAAGGGTCTGTCAAAGACGTATTTATAGAAATGACCCCACAAAAACCCTGGATTTTTTGTTTGTTTGTTTGTTTTGCCTCCAAAGTATACAGTAAGTTCATTGCCAGCATCTCCATTTCCTGAAGTTAATTATTTGGTAGAGGATAGGAGCTTGAACTTAAATAATAGCAAAACTGCTTTTGAATAAAATAAGTTTCTTTTGTTAGTAAAATAAAATCTTGTCTACAAAGAGAACTTACTGTCAGTTTTTTAGTTAGCCTTGCAGTTCAGAAATGCCTTTCCCATATCACTTAGCTGTGCCTTTTCCCACTAGAATCAAGTGCTGCCTTCAACTGCCTGCCAAGGGATCTCAAAAAAAATCAACAACAAATTCAATGCCAATTTCTCAAGAAAGACATGTGAAGTGTGATGGGACTCTAGGGGTTAGACCACTTCTAAGGGACTACAGCAAAATTAAGTGCTGCATAGATGGCCCAAATCCCAAGAGATCTCTGAAGAATACAATGTAAAAGATGGAGGCCAATTGAGAGAGTTTTTGGCATGGATCTCAACTTCCAGAGGAATATAGGAATGGAATATTATATAAAGAAAAATAATTACACTAAAGGAAATTAGCATTGTCCTGAAAAGGAAATTAAGAAGTAATATTTAAGGACAACATACAATGAATGCAATTTGAAGAGGCCTATCCTTTTACTATTAATTTTTAAAACATCAATCTTTAATAGCTACTGCTATACTTGCCAACATTTTTGATGAATACTAGTTCCAAAGCTATTGTTATTTAACCATGTTAACTAATTAGACTTATGTCTATCAGGAGAAAATACTTTCAAATTTTTCAATTTAAGTTCATACAATACAATCTGTTTTTGAATATGTATCAATAAGCCCAAGTTGATTTTTCCAGGATAGCACCAAATTAATTTAAACAATTTCCAGTGTATGCCATGAGTCAAAACATACAGCTGTAGCTGGTCCTCTATATCCATAGGGTCTAGCTCTATGAATTAACCAACTTTGGACCAAATATTTTGTAATTGTGTCTGAATGGAATAGGCCCAGCATCTTTATCTTTGCTCCTTAATTGGTGCAGTACTGAAGCCATTTATGTAACATAACATTTATATTGTGTTAGCTTTTATAAACAGTGGAGGGATGATTTAAGGAATACAGTAAGATGTATATAATTTATATGCAAATCTGAACAGTCTTATTGAAGGACTTATGCATCTATGCATTTTATTTTTGGAGAACCTATGGTCAACCCCTGACAAATACTGAAAGTTGATTTTATTTGTGGTGGTAGAATTCCACGTACTTCAGAGACTTCTTTAATTTCACCCACAGGTGATAAACTGTAACCCTCCATTCTTAGACTCACTAAAGGAAAATAATTACTTATAGTAAAGCATCAACTTAAAGGTAATCCTTTTGTCACAGTAATGGGCTCAGCCTATCAGCTCTATAAAGTACTAAGGAATCTAACACAGTTTAAAAGTGGGTAACACAGTTTGAGTCCAGGCTTAACTAGGCAATTTACAAACTGTGCAGTCTGGGTGTTTCAGAGGCCCGGACACATCTTTCTTGAGGCAGCAACAATTGTGCCACATATGGGTTCTTCAGATGTTGGAAGCATTTCCTGCAGTTGTGGATGAGATTCTAAACCTAAAATGATGGTTTTGCTTGTATTTTGTTCATACTCCTGAGCAGCACCAAATAAAATCTCCCACAAAGAGATCTCAGGAAAAGGAAGAGGGAGTGAGACATATGGATATAGATAGAGAGATAGAGAGATAACCTAGAAAGAATCCAGACTATCACCCCTGAAGTTAGAAACACAGCAACTCAGCTGTGAAAATAAAAGGCAACAGGATCTTGGGTGTCTGCCCCAGGATTCACTAGAGAACAAGGTCAGGAACATGAAGCAAGTCATCGCATTAGTCTCCGTTTCTCCACGTAAGAATCCAGTTTAGAATAAATGCACAGCTTCAATGCCTTCTCTTCCCCTTGAGGATGACCTGCTTAGGCTATTCAGTCAACAGAGGTGTATAGAGGGCTACTTGTTCTAAGTACTAGAGACCTCACAGTGTAGGAGACAGTGCTCTCGCAGGGCCTACCGTATAGGGGCCAGACTGATAACAAACAAGTGTTCAAATCCAGTGACGATTCAGTCAATGAATTTTCTAGAAATAGCTAAGTAGAAAGGAATACTGGCTCTGAAAGCAAGACTAAAGCCCAGCAGGACAGATGTTAAATCCTGAAGCTCCAAGACAGTATCTTGTACACAGGGCAGCATAGGCTGGGCCCCAGAGTTTAGGTTAGCCTATTCCTGGGATGGTTATGGTCTCAGTACCCATGACTATTCTACAGAGCTGGATACTACCATTGTGGGTTTCAGGACTGGCTTTTCACTTCATTGATATGGCTACCTTTTGAGGGTCTGCACTTACAGGCAAGGACCTATCAAGTTCTCCCTGCAGAGGTTCCAACTGTAGCAGACTTCTGTCCAGACTTCTATGACTTCTGAAATCTCAGTGGAATTTGCCATGATCCCAGAACTTACATTTTGTTTATGTGGATGCCATCAAGGTATACAGCCAGCAGAAGCCACATCTAGGCCCATGTGAACCAAGCCTACAGAGGTCCTGTGGTACTTAACCAGAATCCTTGGGCATTGCTGGGCTCCAGTAGAGAACTCTTTCTTGGGGCTAGAAAGAAGATTTGATGGTTAAGAGCTTGCTACTCTTACCCAGTTTGGATCTCAGAACCCACAATCCCCTATAACTCCAGCTCCAGGGCATCTAACACCCTCATCTGGCTTCTAGGGATACCCATATACAGAGGCACATAAATAAAAATAAAACAAATATTTCTAAATCCCTTCTGAGTGCCTTGGGATTTCACAGAAAAACTCTTCCCCAAATGCCCTGTAGCTGTGAAGGGAGGTTCAGTCTTTGAGAGCATGGAGATGCCCTCAAGGCCTTTTTCCTTGTTGTGATGCGAATCACTGACTCTCTTTTATGCTGCTAATCTCTTTAGCAAGCACTTTCTATGAGGCAACCCTCACTTTTTCTTCCATCCTTCCTGGGCCAGGCTGTGAATTTTCCAAATCTTTCCACTCTGCTTTCTTTTAATTATACATTCTGCCCTTGAGTCCTGACATTGCTCCCTAATCCTGCTATAACCAAGCAGCAGCCTGAATGCTTTTGTTTAGGTATTTGCTCCACCAGACATCCTACAGCATCATAGTTAACTTCAGCCTTCCTTAAAGTTCTAGGGCCTGGCTATTGTTCAGGCAGGGTATTTTGTGATGTTGTGACAAGGGTGGCTTTTACCCCAGTTCCTAACAGCTGCATCTGAGAATGTGTTAGCATGACATTTTGAAGAGCATGTTCCAGCTAGATTCCTCATCCTCTGAGCCCTCACCAAAATCATCCATAATGTTCTCCTTTCCGCATTTTAGACTATTTCTAGACTGCTCCTCTAAAATCATCCAACCTCTTCCAGTGTACCCAGTTCTCAATCCGCCTCCACATTTTTAGGTATAGTTATGGTAATAATCTCTTCCTTGTCACCATCTTTAATTAATTTTTCATCACTATAATGAAATACCTGAGGTAGGTTAACATTATAAGGATGGCTTTCTTGTTGACAGAGTCACAAGGTGACACATGACATTACATGGCAACAGAGAGGGAGTAGACATGTCTGTTTGCTCTCTCTTGTTCTTGAAGTGCTTCCAGGATTCAGTTATGTGGCTCCATCATAAAGATCTAATCTAACCCTAATCACCGACAAAACCACACATCTAAACATTGTGACTATTTCCATGTCAGTAATGCCTTTCAACAAGGATTGAATTTCAGCAAATGAAGCCTTTGAGACACTCAAAGTGGCTGCCAGAGGATATAGACTGTTTAGGATTTTCATCTTGTGTGATCTCAGTCAGGCTTTTCTCTTTCTCTATCTGTTTCCTTCTAGAATTGTCTATTGGCTGATAAATGATTACCTTGATGACTACCACATTGATGACTAGCGGTCTCCCCCCCCCCCCCCCCGTGTGTGTGTGTGTGTGTGTGTGTGTGTGTGTGTGTGTGTGTGTGTGTGTATCTGTTTCTGTCTTCTGTACCATACTGACTACTTAGCATTCACTTTGTGTGTATGTGTGTGTCTGTCCTCTGTGTATGTTTGTCTGTTTCTCTCTCTGACTCTCTGACTCCGTCTCTCTGTGTCTCTTTCTCTGTCTCTGTCCTCTGTGTGTGTGTCTCTATATCAGACTGACTACTTAGCATTTGCTCTGTGTGTGTCTCTGTCCTGTGTGTGTGTATGTGTCTGCCTCGGTGTTTCTGTCTCTGTCTCTGTCTCTTTCTCTTTCTTGCTCCAGACACTCAGAAAGTTATGTTCAGGAGGGTAGGAAGGCATATATAAGAGGTAAGGGTATAGACTGAGTCGGATGGAAAGCTCAGAATAGGCTGCCTAATATAAACCTGTCTCCAATGCAGACTTCTTAAAAAGGCTGTCCTTGCTTTATCAGGCATTTTTCCAGCCATTCATGGAGTGATATTTTTGCTCTCACTTCGCTATAATTTGTTCTGTGTAGAACTGCTTTTGCAACCTTCTGAGAGGGAAAACAGGGTCAGAGGCTGATCATGGAGAATGATGATTTGCAGAATGCTTGTGAAGTCCCTGTGAGGTGAACAGCATGTAGAGTAGGCAGTTGATTAACCTGGGGATATAGGCCTGGACTCCTGAATGTCATGATTTGATGTGTCCCACAGAAGCTCATATTTTCTAAACTTAATCCACAAATTCATGTGTTGGTATTTGGAGAGGGTAATTAGGGTTGGATGAGGTCGTGAGGATGGCATCTTCATGAAGGCACAATGAAAGCTTTATAAAAAAAAATGGAAAGAATCCTAAGCTAGTATCCTGGCTCTGTCTTGCACTGTGATGGCCCCTTCCCCTGTCATCTTAGACTCCCCAGCTTTTAGAACTCTGAGAACTAAATTGTGGTGATATTTTATTTGTGCTGAAATGTGGTGATATTTTCTTTGTGCTTTAATAAATAAAGCTTGCCTGGAGAATCAGAGGAACAAGAAAGCCATTTTAAATAAACAAAGAAGTCAGGCAACAGTAGCACACACCTTTAATCCTATCACGTGGCAGGCAGGATCTCTGTGAGTTCAAGGCCACACTGGGAACAGAGCTAGGCGTGGTGGCACACACCTTAAATTCCAACACTATGTAACCATGGAGGTCTGGAGGTCTGTACAGACAGACAGGAAGTGACAGAGCTGGGCAGAAAGAGGAAGTGATGTAGCTAGGCGGAGAGAGCAAATCAGATGGCAGAACAGCAAGGCATATAGGTGTGGGTAAACAGGAAGTCACAGCATTTGGAAGCTGTTGAGTTGGTGAGGTAAGGTTGGCTAGTGGCTTTCCCTATTTCCCTGATCTCTCTCAGGCTTTCACCCCTATATTTAGCTCTGTGTTTTTTATTTAATAAGACCATTTTAGAAATTCATCTACACTAAATCTGTGTTCTTCACAGATTACTTGGCCATTCCTGTACTGTACAACAGCAGAAGGCAGCCCAAGACACTATACCACAGATCTAATTTTGTATCAACAAGGTCCTCAAATTTCCTAATCCAAAATTATATGTGCAAAACACCATTCAAGACTGTGAAGAGAAATAATTTTGGTTCGTTCTACTGAAATGCTTGGGTTTCTTTATTAAGTCCATAAAGATATCAAAAAGGTATATTGCTTGTAGCAGGCTTTCTTTTGGGCCACCAACCAGCTCTCAAATCCCGACAAGGAGACTTAGTATTAGTTATGAATTCTTGGCCTTATCTTATGTTTGTTTCTTGCTAGCTCTTATAACTTATTTTAACCTGTTTCTCATCATCTATGTTTTGCCTTGGGATTTTTTTACCTTTTTTTCATCCTATATGCGCTACTCTGTCTAGCTGGCTGGCAGCTGCTTGGCTGCTGGCCCCTGGTGTCTCTCTCTCTTTCTCCCTTGTTCTCTCCTCCTTCCCCTCTCCTCTAGATTCCTCCTATTTAGTCTTTGTGCCCGTCAGCCCCACCTA